>NC_056733.1:838066553-838316553 GCF_019279795.1 Protopterus annectens
AGATATATGTCAGGGACTTGTTTTGTGCTTATTTCACTCAAAATAAAAATTGATGTTGGGGGGGCTCAAACCATGACCGCCTGCTTTTCAGCTGATGCCTCTACCGCTAAGCTATTGCTTTTTGGCTTACTTTGCATATGTAGTTCTTATATGCTTTTCCACTGACTGCTAACTGTGGCTAAGCGACGGGCACTCCCACACAAACGAGCACACTCACGGGCAAACATCTTTACAATTTAAAAAAAATATATAACATGTTCATTTATATATTTTATGTTCATAGTCTGTGGGGGCATGTGTTGTGTTGTGTTTATTCACATTTACACGGACTCTGTCATGGGGATTTACTTTCGGGACTTTTACTCTTCTGGGGGAGTGTCCGTTTGCAGGGCTCGGCCTACGGACACACCCCCTACTGTCTTCCATGGACCGTGTAAGCCTTAGGTGTGATTCAGCATGCCCTCATGCATATGCATGACATGCTGACATCACACAGTTTAACTGCAGCCTCCATGTAAGCCTTGTAACTCTTACACGGAGGCTTCGTGAATCCTGCCCAATAAGTTGATATACTACAATACTATGATAACTTTATTCTACTGTACATTGTAAAGTGTCTTTTATAAATGCTATGTAATGTGTGGTATATAGAGCTTTTGTCCCCAAGCCTCCACTGAAAAAGGACCTGTGTCTAGTCAGACTTTCCCGGTAAAAAAATGTAAAGTACAGTAAAATAAAATAAAATAAAATAGTTAAATAAATAAATAAGTGCAGTGCTAATAAAAGCAAACTGAAATCAGTTAAAGAAAATGCAAGGACTACTGTGCTATGCATATAGCAGAAACAAATAGTTATTAAGAAGTTTGATGAAATGTATAACAAACTCTTTAAAACTCCACAAGAAAAAGGCAACAAGTAGCAAAGTATGAGTAATATTTTTACTTTTTTACTCAACACAAAATAAGTAAGTGTTTTTATCTTGCACAGAACTCTTCATCAGACTATTTGATCTGACATCACTCCTCTAGAGGTCAGGTCATATCTGCACTCTCCATGGCCAAAAACATGACCTCGGTGGGACCAGATAACATCCCAGGTTGCTAATTAAGTAATCTAAAACAGGACCTAGTGGACCCACTTGACATTCTCTTTAACCATAGCCTGAGAGCTAGCTTTGTTCCAGCAGAGTGGAGAACAGCAACAGTAATCCCATTGCAGAATGGGGGGCCATCAACTGACCCTGGGAACTATAGACCCATAAGTCTAACCAGCCTCATCTGCAAGATGAAAGAATCATTATGGACCTTATCAACAGGGACATATTTGACCTTCACACTCTAGACCCAACCCAGTTTGGCTTCTTTAATGGTATATCATGCTTATTAAACCTAGCAGACTTCTTCGAGAAAGTCACTAAAACCCTTGATGAAAGTAAGGCAGTACATACTGCCTATCTTGCCCTAGCCAAGGCTTTTGACACAATTCCCCACTCAGGTATCATGAAGAAACTCTCCCAGTTGGAGATTAACCCTTACATTACTAGACGGGTAGCCAATTGGCTCACTAGCAGGACACATACTGTCAAAGTGTTTGACTCCATCTCTACAAGTATATCCATCACCAGTGGCAAACCACAAGGATCTGTGCTGGACCCTTTACTGTTTGGAATATATTTCTTCAAAGTCTAGACTAAAGTAGATGGCCATTGGTTTACCACTTTCACTGATGATTGCAAATTGGGTGCAATCAGTGAGTTCCCCAGCGATGTTAACATTTTACAGGAGGGGCTAACACAGACAACTGACAGGTGCCAAAGCCATGGTCTAAATTTAAATGCAAAAAAGTGCATTATTATCACCTTTGGCAAAGCAGAATTCCCTTCTAATTACAATATTGACAGCATCCCCCCCCCTCCACACACACACACACAATTTTAAATCCAGTGGTGTGAGATCTGGGAAAACAGGTAGATAGCAATCTAAACTTTGACCACCAAGTTTCCCCAGTGGTAAGAAAAGTCTTCTGCATTGCACATCTCATAAGAAAGGGCATCACATCCAGGTCTAAGATGTTATAATTCCACTATACTTGACCTTCATCAGACCATTAATAGAGTACAATGCTCCCTCCTGCATGTACCTCACCAGACACCTGTGTAGGTGGAGAAACCACAGAGGCTTCTCACCAAGAAAAAAATAAAGGGGCCTCTAAACTATGGATAGACAGAAAGCCCTGTCACTGTACTTTGTATCATATAGGCTGCTGAGAGGCAACTTGTGCCTGGCCTACCGGGCAGTCTTTGATCCTGCCCTGATGGATATGCTGCATATCCACAAGTCAAATGGGAAAATAGTCACTCACACTAAGGATCTTAACCTAGCCTGTGACATTAACAGAACATGCTGGAGAAACAGATATATCTCCCAGAGATTGCTGCTACTCTGGAATAAATTTCCAGTTCACGTGAAGCAGAGCTCCTCACTGACCCTGTTTAAGCACATCCTGGACAAATGGATGGGAGACAGAAAATTCACCTTGGGGATGGCACCCATGTGCCTCTTGGACAGGGTAGTCATTGTTTATCATAGACTCACTCTGCAAATCATGTCCATCGAACCAAGGACAATTGAAGCAACTCGGGATTAACATGGCTAGGCTTGTAAGGGTTCTAGTGCCACTGGCCTAGTAACCTCCTATGATCCTATGAACCTATCTATTTTAAAACCACACATTATTTACAACAAAAATGTCATCACATGGCCCTTTCACCTGACAATTATTAAAAACATTTAATTTTTAAACATAAAATGCTATAAAATGTATAAAAACATATTACCACCCTGTTCATGTTCTGGTATTCTTTCTTTTTAATTGCTTCCTTAAAATGCACTACCCCATTTAAACCTGGGGGTTATTTGCCTAATTTACCATAACAACTCCTTATATTATAAATCATTTTTCTTACTTCTTCTGGCTTTTCCCGGTCAGGGGTCACCACAGCGGATCATCTGTCCGCTCATGATTAGCAGTGGAGTTTTACAATGTCAAGGTGCCAGCCCGGCACCCAACCTTCCACAGAAGGCACACACATGCACACACTTACACCTAGAGCCAATTTAGAGTGTCCAATCCACCTACTGCATGTCTTTGGGATGTGGGAGGAAACCGGACCACCCAGAGGAAACCCACGCGACCACAGGGAGGACATGCAGACTCCACACAGAAGGCACCCCAGCCGAAAATCAAACCAGAGAACCTCTTGCTGTGAGGTGGCAACGCTAACCACTGCACCACCATGGCTGCCCTTAAATCATTTTTCTTACTGCCACCTATAAATCTGCCATCTGTTTTACCAATGATGCAGAAACAAACTTTTTAAATCCCTTACACACTTTTGTATACTTGTAATTTTATGTCCAATAAAAAGTAAAAACATTATTTATACTTTGCTATTCACCTTTTTCTTGTGGAGTTTTACAGAGTTGTTGTTTTCTCAGAGGACTGAGAAGTGTTTATTTTATGTAAATTCATAACAAAGTTAAGTAAACACACTACACTGCCGGTAATTTCTGACGAAAACACTGAGCATACAAAGTCACTTTACAGTAACAATTACTTTGATAAAGCATATCTGTTGAAGATGTAGCAGTGTTACCAGAAGACACAACAGATGTGGATAAGTAAGGGAGTATGGTGAGCCATGTGCAATACAGAAGTGCACAGCAATAAAAAGATTTAAATGAAGGGGGAAAGAAAAGAAAAATTATGAGAAAAAGGAATTCCTTAAAGTAAAGAAAGAGTAGTAAGACAAGGGAAACAAGAAAGGAAAAGAAACAGAAGATTTTAATAGCTGCCTTCTGCTAGTTCAAGATGCTTAAAAGAGTATTAGACGTGCACATGCATTGTGAGAGCCATCTCTCCAGTGAGCTCTCTCTCTCTCCATGTCTCTCAGGGTTGACTGCCTCAAGTCATTTACATCCACATGTACTAGCACTAGGTCATAATCATATTTGTCCTGTAAGAGGGACTTCAGAGTTTTTGTGATACCATGGATCACAACAGTAACCCTGTCTTTGTCCTGTCTTTTAAGTGGGGAGCTAGTGTACTTGAAAAATGAGTTAGCAAATATTAAGACATTACTGCTTTTACTCATGGAATTTGAGGTATTAGATGTTTTGCAGTCTACCTCCTACTGACTCCTTTTGGTGTCTGAGCGCAGTGCAAACATGGTGGTGGGCAGCTACTGAGACAGTCTAGAAGGCTTCAGCAGTGACATGTTTACAGCATTAGTGCAAGTTTAGTGTGGTTTTGATGAGATACAGGCGGTGATGCATGTGATGCTCATATATGGACATTGAAATATTTATAGAAATATGATATTTATGTATATCTGCATATTTTATTACAGAACAAGTATACATTTCTGTAGATTGCTAGTAGGTGACAACTTTTCCAACTTTAATCATTCATTCGATACCAGGAAGTAGCATATATAAAAAACCTACCAGGGAACAGAACATACTAGACATTGTTTGTGTTCCTAAAGAAATTACTGTTACTTCAAGTCAAGTTTTACCACCACTGATGTGAAATGTTCATGGGGTTATAAAGGTTAATTAGTTGCTAGATAATTCTGCAGAACTGAAATCTAAACCAATGCACAGAAGATTAATAACAGATTACATGGAAGCAAAACAGTTATAGTATAAAACTAACTGGAGTGATGTGTTCAGTGGAAAAACTGCAAATGGAATGTGAAAAGTTTTGAAAGAGAAATTGCTTGAGTGAAAAAAAAAAAAAAAAAAAAAGTGTTTAACATCAGGTTCCAGACGCACAGCATCAGGGGGATATATTTCCATAAGAACAAGATACCTAATTAAGGTGAGAGACAAAAAATATAAGAAGTGGAAGAGAGGTCAAACTACAACTTTGAAATAAACAAGCTGGACAAACAAACTAAGCACAGTGTGAGACAAGGTCAAGAAATTTTGAAGAAAATGTATATAGCGATATTGAGTATAATAGGAAACCTTTTAATCGATACATAAGATGTGGAAGGAGTAAAGACATAAAAATTGATAAACTGTGTGTAGATTCTGAAATTTATTTTCAGACACAACATATAATAGATATATTTACAAAATCTTATGCAAAACACTTTGCCTCCACAGACTGGGTCATAAGTCATCCTAGTGACATCCAGGTAACCTCAGACACAGGAATTAAATTAGATTATATTTAAAAAGAACTGTGAACACTGGGCCCAAACAAAGCACAAGGAGGAAATGGAATTATTACTAATAATGAACTTACAGTACTATTATAACTATTATTTACTAGGTCATATAAATATGGGACGATTCCTCAAAATTGGAAATGTACTTATTAAACCTGTCTTTAAGGGAAAGGGGAGTAGGACAAATGCAGAGTCATATAGACCCTTAAGTCTACTTTCATGTTGTGGAAATTTAACAGAGAAGGTAATATTGGATAAGTTATTGTCAGAAATGGATAGGATTGGACTTGAAACCACATATCAGCATGCATATGTTGAAAATAGATCTATTACCACCTGTAACATGATGTTCTATAACAATATAATAATAGCTATGAATGAAAAATTGTGCTGTGATGTAATTTATATAGATTTAACATCAGCATTTGACAGGGTCATACACAAAACACTGATCAATAAATTACAACAACTAGGTATCAATGTACTCTTGATAAGATGGACAGCTGCAAGGCTAACAAACAGGACATGGCAAGGATCATACAGCAACTGGACAAGAGAAATTCTCGGTTACAGTGAGAGTGTCCCACAAGACTCTGCCCTAGGCCTGTACTTGTTTAGATTCTATCTTTCAGACCTAACATTTTCATCTGAGGTTAGGTCTATATGCAGATGACGTGAAATTGGATACATTGATTACATGTACTACAGATAAGGAATATCTGCAAAAGAACTTGACTAAATTGACCATTCGGGCACAGGAGAATAATATGTTGATAAATACATCAAAAACTAAGCATATAAGACTTGGGAGACATAAATTCAAAGGTGAATATTTAATACAACACACAGTGATTGAAACTGTAGACTCATTTAAGGACCTGGGTATATGGGTAGATTCAGCTATGAGGTTTTCTAATCATGTCAACCAATTGGTTAATGATAGTTATAGAACTATAGGTTGTATAAAAGATTTATAAAGCCTAGGAAATCAGAAATGATGAAGTCATTGTTTGTTAGTTACATTAGACCCAAAGTTGAGTATGGAATAACAATATGTAAACCTTATAAGAAACAAGCGTTAGCAAACTGGAAAGAATACAGTAGAAATATACCAAGACCATCCATGGATGTGAAAATTTAAGTTATTATGAAAGACTAATCTAAACTTGTACAGTGTCTCTTATAGATATCTAAGAGGAGATCTTATCCAGGTATATAGGGCATTCAGAGAAAACTACCTCTAGGAATGTTTCGGGTCATCAAAAAGTAGTAGGGAATCTTCAGACAACCTATGTAGAAGATACTATAAGAGTGAGAAGTGTATTAATTGGTTCTCTAAGATAGTTGCTGGTGCATAGATTAGACTACCAAATTACACTATAGCAAATACTAGTTTAGATATTTTTAAGAACAGCCTGGACACTTATTATGGGAACAAGTGTTTTGGTATATTGGCAGGTTAGATGGGCATTAATGTCCGCAATTGAAATATTTGTATGTATGTATGTATATACTTTATCTCTGTCAGGTTATTGACATAAATATTAATAAGCAACATATACATCATTTTGCTTAAAAAAATCAAACTTTGCACTTACCCACTATATTTGGGTCACCATCCACTCCTGAGCCATGTGTTAAATCGTCCTGTGAAATGCTGTTCCACAATGCTATTAAATGAACAGTTCATGGTATATTATATAACCATGATACTTATGCAGCTGTATATTTTATTGCAGAGCAAGTATAAAAATCTGCAAAGTGATAGTTATTTATATATATATATATATATATATATATATATATATATATATATATATATATATATATATATATAGGCAAGTTTGTATATATTTTATACATATACACACAGACAGACATCACACATACGCACATGCATGTGCACGCATACACACACACATATAATATATATATATATATATATATATATATATATATATATATGGTTCCCCTGTGTGAAAGTATGTTTGTTCAACAAATGCAGGGGTGTGATTTAGTATTGATGGTGCGGATGGATGAATGATGGATATGTCGATGGTACACATAGTCAAAAGGTTGATAAGTCAATGGTATGGGATGTCGATACAGGTTAGTTGGGTTGGGGGGAGTGAAAGCATGTGTGTATGTGAGTTAAGGTTAGGATCAAGGATGAGTGAAGGATGGGTATTGTGAGTTTCTGTGTGAGTTTGTGTATTTTAGGGTAAGGGTTAGTTTAGGGGCTAGATGTAGTGTTGTTTGTTTGTGTTTGTGAATGTTTGTGTGTCTGAGTCTGTCTTTTGTAGTGGTAGTGTTAAGGGAAGGTTTTAATGATGGTAAGGTGTAGGTTTAGGGTTGAAGGAGCATTAAGAGTTAGGGTTAGCACCCTTTATTAAGGTGATGCAGGGAGCAGATAATTTCAGCCTGGAGCAGTCAAATAATTGATCATTTGATAATTCTATAGTTATGGTGGCTGCCCAAACCAAAAAAGCAATTACTCAAAAATGGAAATCAAAGTCCAAACCAACTGTACTAGAAGTAGTGAATATAGTAACCGGGATAATATAACTGGAATTGGGATCCTTAGAAAAGGGTAGGAGCAAATTACATAGGAAAAATGCAAATTGTGGGAACAATACATATGGGGAAGAATGAGGTTTAAAAGAAGGCAGGATTTAGATGAGCTATTGCAAATAAGATTATGTCAATATGATTTGTTTTCATTTATATAAATGTATGATTGCCTATGCCATGTGATAATTTAATAAATATATTTCTTGTTTAAAAAAATAGTAAGGTGGACAGGGAGGTGTGATGGGGAAGAAAGAGGTAACTGGGAACATATTTTCTGGGACTGTAATGAGTTGGTAGACTTTAAAGATTCCCTGCAGACTGCTTGGTCAGAGATGCTGGGTGAGCAAATTGGTGTAACTAGAAAAATGATTTTTTTTTGAGTTATGATACAAAATCAGAATTGCCTAGGCATGGTAAGGCTTTGTTGAGCCTAATTATGGTGGCTGCCAAAAAAGCAATTACTAGAAAATGGAAATCAAAGTCTAAATCAACTTTACTTAATACAGTTACAAAGATAAACAACTGGAATTTAGATCTTTAAAAAGAGAAAGAGCAAATTAAAAATATGGGAATTATGGGAACAGTACATTTAGAGGAGGAATGAGGTTTAAAAGAAGGAAGGATTTGAATGAGGTACATAATGTTTGACTGACAATGACTGGATAGATTATAAGTGATGTATAATGTTTGTGAATACAATTATGCCAATATGGTTTGTGATGTATAATGTTTGCAACTAAAATTATGTCAATAGGGTTTGTTTTCATTCATATAAAAGTATGATACCCTATGTCATACATGATAATTTAATAAAGATGTTTCTTGTTTTATAAAAATTCTATATAATTCTGTTTAAAGACATAAATTGTCATTACTTTATTCATCACTACGTTTTATATTCTTTAGCCAATGTTTCTTCTGGGTGGCCACAGTGATGCTGCGGTTAGAGTTGCCACCTTACAGCAAGAGGTTCTCTGGTTCGATTCTTGGCTGGGGTGCCTTCTCTGTGGAGTCTGCATGTCCTACTTGCAGTTGT
This sequence comes from Protopterus annectens, assembly GCF_019279795.1. NCBI lineage: Eukaryota > Metazoa > Chordata > Ceratodontiformes > Protopteridae > Protopterus > Protopterus annectens. The sequence goes on from NC_056733.1 coordinate 838,075,397, forward strand.
GTGGGTTTCCTCCAAGTGCTCCGGTTTCCTCCCACATCCCAAGGACATGCTGTAAGTGGATTGGACACTCTAAATTGACCCTAGGTGTGAGTGTGTATATGCGTGCCTTCTGTGGAAGGTTGGTTGGCAACTCAACACCATAAAACTCCACTGCCATTTGTTCTGTGGATTGTTGCTCGACTGTGGTGACCTCTAACCAGAAAAAGCCAATGTTTGTTCTTTATAAAAGAGCACATTTAATGTGGTATTCTTTTAGTTTATTTTGCAATGTTTTACTGTACTTTTCAGTCCTCTCCACAAGGAAATTACTTGTTTGTTTATATTTTAACCACTGTCAGGTCCTGTTTATAAAAATCTGATACACAGAGATCACCTGTTTATAGAATTACACCTTTGTTTGTAAATAATTATTTATGCATGTGGACTATGAAAGTGTCATGTTGTGCTTTAAATATTTATATATTTTGATTGTGCATTCTTACAAATATGATTGCTTTGCTATTTAACTTCTTTTATTTTTTCTATAACATGCTTTATTGCTTATAGCTGTAAAGCATTAATAGAACTAAAATAAAAATTGTAAACTATTATTGTTTTCATAAGATATGAATTCAGAGCAGTCTAGAGAACATTAATGTTTGTAAAACAAATACACAATAGTTACATTTCTAAATTTGAAAAAAAAAAGCACAAACTGATTACCAGAAACATGGCATACTGCTGTACTCTGTTGTAGAGAGTCATGGTCACAGTGAATTTTCTTTCCTGGGAACTGAAGGATGCACAAAATATAACTTTTATTAAAAGCTCAGAAAAAAGGATGCACTTCAGTAAGAAACACATCATCCTTTTAAAGGAAACTGACTCTGATCTGGCAGCTGGTTTCAGAATAAAAAATAGTTTTGAGTTCTCTGAAAAGCTCACCTCTGCAATACACTATAAATAGAGAAGTGACTATTCTGTTAGAAAGATGCAGGGTCAAGCCACTGTCGTTAGTCAACAGTTAAATCCAGAAAAAGCCATGCAGCATCTTAGCATGACTACAGCTAGTATATGTCACTAGTGGTGCCCAGTCATCAAGTGCTGCTAATAAACAGTCAAAGCCATGTTTATTTATTTGTTTGCTTGTTAGCTGGGTAAGTGAATAAGATCTTGGAAATTATATTATTATTCTCATTATATTATTATTATTATTATTATTATTATTATTATTATCAGTTCTTAATCTATTACCTCAAGTGGTTGACAAGGACTCTTTTACCCATAAGCCAGTCCACAAGTGCAAAGGCTTTATGCATGCATAATTTGGATAAACCATAGAACATGAATATCTTTGGGATGTGGGTAAAAAGTAGAGTGCCATGAATAAATGCATGCAGGTATAAGGAGAATATGCAAGCTCCATCCAGTAAAAAGCACAGGTGAGGATCAAACCCTAGGACCTAGAACTATGAGGGAGTAAGGCTACTGACTGTATTACTGTGTCTACCACATCTCAATGACAACCTGAAGCAACAAGAATAACCAGAACATCATTCCACCACTAATAAATGGGTGGCATGCAAATAAACAGCAAAAAGTATGCAAAAGAAACAGTCCGTGTGCAAGTATAAATAAGATGCAGGAGTCATTTAAGAAAACTGCTGTCAGACAAGTGTTTCTGCTTAAGTTATGGAGAGGTTTGTGGTGTGAGGTATGAGACAGAAATTAAACCACCACACTGGCACTTGTGATATACAACAGTAATGAACATAAAACTGAATAAAATAGACATTACAAAATATTCTAACCTTTTGGGCTTGCCACCTGCTTCTTCAATAGACAGTACTGCCCCAATAGCCCCAGGACTCCAGTACTCTTTAAAGTAGAAGCCTCTCTCCATCTTCAGTCTCCAGTGGGGATTATAAGCAGAGTACACATTGCAGAACACACACACACACACACACACACACACACACACACACACACACACACACACACACACACACACGCACACACACGCACACACACGCACACACACACAAAACCCTCCCCACCTGGTGGAAAATGAGTGTGTTCTGTCTTACCATGCCTTTCCCTCTCCAGTTCACTCATCCAGCACTCTGTTTTCTAAATAAGCTCAGGTCATCAAGGTCATATAGCTCCATCTCTGCACACTGTGGAGCCAGCTAAGTTCCACCATTAATGCCCATATACCACATCAAGTCACATCATGACTATGTATTTATTTATTTAATAGATAAGAGTGCAAACAGATACTAAAGTACTCTTTCAAACATGACCTGTAGAGGAGGTCGAAATAAGGAAACGTAAGTCTCCAAGTAGTTCATGCAGAGAAGACCTAACTAGAAAGATCCTTTCCAAACAATGAAATGATTTTGTAAACTATCACTGAAAATAAAAATGCCACAGAACAGTATCTCAAAAAGTTCAGCAACACTCAGCATGTTACAATACAATCAATACAAAAACAGACTCCACTAGGTATTGACACATTTAGTCAGTATTCAAACACGCATATGTAAAAAATACAAAAGTAAACAAAGTATGTAAAACATAAATGGAAACAATATGTGTACGTTGATACTATCCACAGGTCAGGCTGCACAGATGTGAGAGAGAGAACGTGTAAACATATTGTGGCATATACTCTGCCAGCAGACGAAGCTGAACACCTAGGACACTGGGCAACACACAGGGTAAGGAATATTTTAATCAGTTAGCAAAACACTGGCATGTATCTAATGGAATACATTTAAGTTATGCAGAATAAAATTATACACTTGGCTTATCTGAAAAGAACTTGTAAGGCAGCATGAAAGGATTGTGTGAGAGTTAATACGGCAAGAAGAAAACATAGCTCATCTACTTCCACCTTGAATAATATTACATTTCTTTCTTGCTGTCAACCACGTCAGAAGTATTGTTTATATTTTGTTCAGTCTGATTTAAAATGTATATTTTGAATTATGTGCCTTAATATTTACAAATTATAAGAATGGTGGCCTTGTTTAATTATCCTTAGCACAGTGTCTGCAATTTTAATTCTCATCTATTACTTAATGTGCTTATTCTGACACATTTGCAATAAATGTTTACTCATTGCTGGAGTGTTTATCTCCAGGGTCATGCTAGTAAACTGGCTCAGCTATGATGTTACCTGGAGATCAAAATGAAATAAATTAACTAAGAAATATAAAGGAACTTGATAAGCAGACCATATAAAGGAACTCAAAAAGGGGACCACTATGCCATACTTCAGGCAGCAAGGGGGTATATCCGAGTAAGTCAAAGAAAATGTAGCATCACGGAAGATCTTCTGAAATGGGAAGAGACATTAACAACTCTGTAATGGTAACATGCCTTAAGGAACCTAGTTTACACTAAATAATGCAGAGCTACGTTAAACAGGAAAGTTTCAAACATTTTCTCAGTATGAATGTCTAATGCATTTTGATAATAAAAGAAGTTCGAGATCAAAACAGTTAAGGCAAGGCATAAATGCTGCCAAAGCAAGCACAGCATGCTGTAGGAAGTCAGGAAATAAGGTGGCATCTTGCATTCAGCTTACACTTAATTCATAAAAGGTGAAGGTGGCTTTGTGACTGAAATAATGCCTTACAAGGAAGTTGCCGGGTTAAAAAGCTCCACATTAGGTAGGCAGGTTTATGGTAAACACCACTGCCTACGTAATACTGAAATAATGCAATTTTCATTTAAAATGTACAGCAAGGGTAAGTCCCAACATGCAAAACAAATATCAAAGTATATTTTACCATGGTCTGTGTAAAATCATTGACAGAGCAGATAAATAATTGTTGCAATTCTGGTAAAACTTGAAGATATATCTACCGCAATAAGTAATTTTTAAAACAGAAAAATCCTTCATTTACGTCAAAGAACATTTTTATAAGATAGTTGATGTGAAACTGGACACAGTAGTATTTCATGGCAGCATTTTTTAAGCATCTTTATTAAATCACAATTAAAACAATGACACTGATACACATACTCATACCTCTCAACTATACAGATCTTCGCAGAATGTACAGATTTTTGCCTTATACTTTTGGTCCATTTTTTATAAAATTGTGTTTTTTTTCTATCAAATTAGTGGCAGATCATTAAAGATTGACATTAGAAAATAATGACAGACAACTGAGTTTCAGACTTCATACGCTTCAGAAAATGCATGATAATGCAAAACCTGTTATTCTATCAACTTTCTAAGTTTGTAAGAGCAATATTTACAATTGTCCATATTTTTGGGCCTTTGTTCTATTTTTATGTATGGCTTTGTCCAGATTTCTTGCTCTAAGAGGTTAGAGGTCTGACATACATTAATAAAATAGAAAACAATCCAGACTGACATGGACTTGCTTCCTGCTCTGAACTGTTATAAAGTCTTTATCGTGCAGTGTATATGTTTTGTTAAGAAAATGCTGATGTTGCATTTGTAGTAGTCATGGCTGAAGCTCTGTATGTGGTAGTTTGTTTTATGAAGATGCTTGTTACATTTAAATTTCAGCTATAAGATATGTCTGTATCTATCTGTATCTATATATATATATATATATATATATATATATATATATATATATATATATATATATATATACACACACACACACACACACACACACACACACACATTCTTCAAAATGAAGACTTTTTTCCTCTCTTCAAGTTGTCAAGTTAAAGTTGAGGGATGTAAGAGTTTGGGGAACTGCACAGGGCACCCAGTGAGATAGCTATGTTTATAGACTGCAGCCTGCAGTGATGAGTATGGGGCCCCCTAGGTGCGAGGCCATATTACGTCCAATCAGCTCAATTGGCCTAAGGTTGGCCCTGTGTGTAAGGTAGAACTAAGAGTAGAGGTGCAGATGTTTATGTTATTGTGCTGAAGAATTGAGTCAAAGACTGCACAACTGGGGAGCTCTATAGTTGTTTGACTAAAAACGTAATAGCTTATAGAATGAGAAATGATGACATGAAGGCAGATTTTTAAGAAAAACTAACCTGACCTTATAAAAAGCTGTATATGTTGAGATCACATAGTGCTCTATAACTATTTTGGATTTCTTCGTTTAGAGTTTGTACACTTACATTGTTTCTTGTCTTCTGCTCTTATTTCAGTACAGTTTTTTATTTTATTTTATTTATTTTTTATTATTATTAATATTTCTTTCTGTTTTAAAAATATTCTTATCGACAGAAAATATTTGTGTTGCATTCTTTGCCAAGTTCCATGTAGGATATGAGATTACCTAAGGCTGCACTTGGACCTTACCTGCTTCGATCTGTGTTGAGATTGGTCCTTGTGAGAGAAGGAACTGTAACCATCTTGTCATGGAATGTTCTCCTGTTAGCCATTCTTTTATGTTTCTGCTGAACTGGCAATTCTTGCTTCAGTGTAAGCTTTATCTATCTATCTATCTATCTATCTATCTATCTATCTATCTATCTATCTATCTATCTATCTCTATATCTCCTTCATGTAAACAAAATCCCACTTACCTGACTTTCATAACATTGAGCCGAGAACATCGAAAGCCAACACCGACCACTCAGAACACCAGCGTGTAACTAAAGGTAAGTAACTGCTTGGCCAGCATGTTGAGCTTTGCCCCTGACCTCCATGGTAGTGTGATCTCAGAGTTAGTGTATTTAGTTGGGGGGGGTGTTTGTTGGGTTGGCCAACTAGTTACTTACCTTTAGTTACACGTCTGTGTTCCGAGCAGTCAGTGTAGTGGACTTTCATTGCTCTTGGCTCATTGTATGAAAGGTACGTGGGATTTTGTTTATATGAAGCAGACCCATATATATAAATATATATATATATATATATATATATATATATATATATATATATATATATGTGTATATAAAATTAAAGAGCAGTTGGGGGTAATCGGTTCTCTAATCTGTTGAGATGCTGACCACTGCCAACCCAATGCAATACCAAGAGAGAGTTGAGTAAGAAGAAGAGATATATTGAACTCTTATTTTCCATCTGGGACCTGAGTTAACACCTGAAGTGACTCTAGGACCTGCTTGCCTAGACGTATGTTGGGACTGCAGTCACTAATTGATGTTGGTTCAGAAAGAGCAGCAGCCACCTTGCCCTATCTTTTTCTGGTGTGTGTGTGTGTGTGTGTGTGTGTGTGTGTGTGTGTGTGTGTGTGTGTGTGTGTGTGTGTGTGTGTGTGTGTGTATGTGTGTGTGTGTTTGTGTGCGCGTGTGTTTTAACTTGCTAATTTCTGTCTTGCCAAGAAACTTTCCTATAAATGGGTAGCAGTTGTGTGGATCAAATCTCAGCTCTGATGCATGCTGATTACTACACAATGTAGTGCAATGTTGACAGAGGGAGACTGAAAGATGAACAGAACTTCTTTTAAAGTCTTTTTCCACATGGGACCTGAGCTGCACGTCATACCGCACCACAATACCCTCTGCATATAAATTTAGCCTCTTCACTATTAGGAACCTGAAAATGTCACATTTCATATGACATAGTTGTGCTGAGCCTAGTTACGATTGTATTTACCTTCATGTGGCAAGGCATACCTCTTATTTTGTAGAAATTGAAAATAGGCAGAAAGTATGGCCATCCAGCCAAAAATCTGGGCATCTTATTAGCATAAAATTTGAACAATAGCACATAACTCTTCTTACCTCAAGTAGGAATATGTGATACTATTCAGAAATACAAGTTTGAAAAACAGAGAGTAACAAAAGTGATAGAAACTATAAGTGCATTATCAAAGAGACCGTGTCCCAATGATGTAAATCCTGGCTCTAGATGATTGTCACTGTTGAAGTGACACCCAGACCACACATGCAAAATGGGAAAAAGGGGTTGTGGTTGGAGGGATGGATCAAAAAGACAGTGTAAAATTTGTAGAATTTAACGAATTGTACTGCAAAATTCCACCTCACAAGGCTCTTTATTTTTGCTTCTGAGCAAAAACATGTAAGATGCATGTAGTCTTTCTTTAAATGATTGGTGCCTCCAATATGCTGGTTGTGTATTGTGGTTTTCTATGTACTAGACAGCTTCAAAAACCATGAGTACCTCCAAAAATAGCAACATCATTAATAGGGGTAAATCAGTCTTGAAAATAGGAACATTCTTCTAATCCAGGGACAGCTGAGAGGTCTGTGACAAGGTAAGTGCACCCTCATGAGTTTTCTCTAGTACCATCAAAGTTTGCGAGTTATTGTCTAGAGAGGTCTTTCCCTGAGTTATTGCAATTAACTGTACATTACTGTTCTTATATTTTTTTTACTATGTTTGGACTTTATCAATGCCTACTTTTTTACTTTTGTCAGTGGTATCCCATCATTACTGTAGTTAATTTTGCCTTACCTTTACTGTTTCCTCACCCTGACTATTGTCAGTCAAGGTTTATTACTGTTAATTACCCCTGTAACTCCTGTTTGTACTACCTCAAACTGCCTTGTCCTCATAACTTTAACCTTCCCAGAACCCTATTGTTTGTTCCTATTTGCTCTCTATGCCCATTAAATTTTAGCCCTGCTTATCATAAATCAAGGGGTATTGTTGTTCATCATTACCACTTCAAATATCATCTGTACCTTTGTACTTCATCTTGATAGGGCTCTTTGTTCTACTTACCCACTCAGGGTCCTAGTATCCCATTAACTGTAATAGCTATTTGAAATTATTCTTTAATTTTTAATTTAAAGGAATGCATTCTAAACTAATTAATCCACTGCTCAGTTAACCCCACTGGTTGTTATCCTTCATTTATAATTAATTTAAATTGTCTTAGTTTAATCTATTTAAACTAAATTATCCCTCCCTCCTGTTAGTGGTTCATATCAATTCTTAACAATAAATGTTTTCCTTGATGTAATAGCCCTCATTGGCTCTAACCTCTCTGTTGTATCATTGCAATGTGAGCTACTAACCACCTTAACAGCTTGCAAAAGATATTGTCATCTTTGCTGTCCACCTTAGCCAATTATTTTTAACTTAGTTCCCCCATTGCCCTTCCCTAATCTCACTCAGCCCATCTGGTGCTACTAAAGTCCCTTGATAGTCTCTGCATTATGGGTTAGCATGTTATTCTAGCTTCTTCTCTGTTCAGCCTACTTGTGCTTGGAAATATAAAACACCTAAAACTTACCAGCAACTTCTTACACTTAGCTAGCACTGGCATCATTTTTTGAGAGGTGCAAATATTTATTCAAACTGTAGGTGGCCTTGCACTGTGTACCATTGTTTAAAAATATAATATTTTCAATACATACTTTTTTCGGGGAGCTGAATTCCTGGAAAACAGCTTCTAAATTTAAAAAAAAAGCTTAAAAACTAGTAACTTTGCTTCTCTGATTGCAGGACTTTTATTTTCTGAAACAATAGATTTACCCTTAAATAACAGGTTTGCATAGGACTTTAAGCTGCAAAACATAAGTAATCATGTATTTTAAGCTCAAGCATTTTACATGATAAGGAATATAAATAATTAGTTTTACTATATTTGCAGTGAAAGACATAATATATTTCATTTAAGCTAAACTTATAAATGTTCTACTTAAAGGGACAATCCCTAAGATTTTTTTGTTCTGATTCTGGTCTTTGTTTACATTTTCAGTCTGGATTTCTGAGCATATCTCAACTTCAGCTGTGGGTGGTTGGGGGAGGCATGCTTACATGATGTTTCAATGGTCTTAGTCAAATTCCATTTCAACTTGCAGTTGCACCCACAACAGTTCTCACTGAGTCATTCATTAGTTTCACCAGTGCTTTTTATCCTCAGAGTACAGTAGCTTTTCAGGAATTTTATGACCTCACTTGTTACTATCTAGCATGAAAGCATATGAGCAGTGCAATGCTAAAATGCTAGTAAACACAGTTTTCTGTTCATTTCATATTTTATTTTGTACAGATTTCTGAGTACTAGCTAAATGCTATGATGTTTTACATGACTGTCACTTGCTCTGTAAAAAGTCTCAGAATGTTTCCAAGTTTCTAATAGTAGTAGAAGTACTTTTCTTTTTTTCATGTTTTGCTTTTTGATCTCTGAATACTAGCCAAGTGTAATGGTTTTCTGATCTGCTGAAAAAAAATTATGTGTGATGCAAGCAACAGATTAATTTTAAACATTAAGTCCAAAACTTATAGTCACAATGGGGGCTGTACAGTATGGAATTCTGTGATAGTTTTACATACTAATTCTGAGATTGCTTTACTATGAAGTAAGGAAAATACATCAATAGACTGTTAAGATTTAGCATGAATTCACTAAACTGTACTTTTTGACTATATTGCTTGCAGTTACCCTATGCAAAATAGATAAAGGAAATAAAGAGCTGCACAATTAAGATAAGCCTTTTGATGACTTCATAAATAGTAAACACTGAGATTCTTGCCCAACCACCCCCACAACATACACAAAAATGTAATAACCTTATTGTTTCCCAATGATCAAGGACTGAATGCTTTAAGCTTTTTGATGACTTCATAAATAGTAAACACTGAGAGTCTTGCCTAACCACCCCCACCACAAACACACATAAAAATGTAATAACCTTATTGTTTCCCAGTGATCAGGGGCTGAATGCTTTTACAGGAACTGAATATTGTTAATTGTGTTCACCAGAGGGAATGAAAACAGGGCTGCATAAACTAAATTGTAACCAGGAGTGGGGTTGATAATGATGTGGTAACTGAGTGGTGATAACTAGGAGGTATCAGCATGTTTCTTTGGTCAGAATTTTAGACTCTGGGATTATCCCATTAAAGTAATGTAGACCCCTGGTGCAGAAAGAGCACCAAAACATGTTAATACACTAAACACACTTTCATTAAAACATAAGAACCACGTGCCAGTGTATGATCACACCAGTTTTTACTAAAAAACAAAACTAAGCACTTTTGTCCCCTTGAACATTGTGGGACTTATCCTTTAGAGTTAATAAAAGACTTAAACCACTTTACCTTTTTACACAATTTTTTAGTGCTGACATGCTTAATTTTAGAATATACTGTGGAAAGTATGGTGAATTGGACATGTTTAATGTTATATGGAGGGTGACATTAAAATGGCATTAAAACAGATCTGCAATTTGGTTAACTCAATACTATTATTGTACATATTTCCCCAAGGGATTCATTTGCAAGATCCAAAGTGCACAACTTTATTTGGAGTGCGCTCTTTCTGTGCTAGGGGTCTACATTACTTTAAGCAGAGTGTTTTTGTTGTTGGGTTCTGGTTAAACTTATAAATGTATTTTTAAATGTTAAACAAGCACTTTCTTTAAGTGAATGTCATTAAATTATAAACAATAGAATTGGTAACTTTAAGACTATACAAGTTAAGAATTTGAGTTCATTTGTTTTAACTTTGCTTAGTATGTGCATTGCTGGATTAACTGAATGCTATATTTAAGTAATATGCTAATTAAAAGTGCTAAAGTGATGGCAATTGTGTTTCCTTTGTTCCTATGTAACACATTAATTTTACAGGTTATTTGTGAAGGAATTAACACTTAAAACAACTCAAGAACAAAGAATATTCCAATTAAGTGAAAGTGCTTGATTCATGCATGTTTTGCTTTGTATCTGCTCCTTCAGCTATTTTGATAAAAATTCAGGTCCTAGAATAGTTCAAAGTTCATCACTGATGTCTGTGAAAACAAGACATGCTTTAATTGTGGCTGCAAAACTGAGGAGAAAAGATTTGAACTTCTCTTCACGTATATATGCGAAAAATCTACTCAAAATAACACATTTTTTAAATATTTATTTAAAAGTGAAGACTTAAAACAAAAGCTTTAGTGATGTTTTATATTGAGCTGCTGCTGGCATACAAGTTGCTTACATTTTGCCTAATGTTAATAGATAATGTTGTAGTGTTATTAACTTTAACTGTACATATTAAAGGGAAGGAGCAAAGTTAGATGTTTGTTACTGATTAGAACAGTTTAAAAGAATTAAGAAGAATGAAAAATCTAAAGAGGACGTTTGCAACTGCTGTGTGTTATGAGTTGTCATTTTTCACATGCCATAATCAAATACTAATGTCAAAATGTGAAACTTAGACCAGAACAGCAGTTCACAATCGCTAAAAATACACACTCAACTTAAACAAGCAGTAATTGTTTTATATGCAATGAGGATTGCTTATAACACTAGAATTAATAAGAAGAGTAAACATCTGAGTAAATTCACAAGGAACGAAACATCTACTATGTACTGTTAATAAAAGATCAGTATCAGTAAGTTAAGAAATATGTATACATATATTGTAATCTCTAATAGAAAGCTGAGGATTAAATCTTTTTTTTTTTTGATGGGAGAGTTTAGACGCACAGGTTATATAAAATAAGGTAGAATATCAGTGGACAAATAGAAAAAAATATATTTTAACAGCAAACTGCTTATAAGAAAAAAATTATATATTACATGTACCTGCATATGGCAAAAATGTGACTATATAAGATCGCATATAATTTACATAGAAAATCACATAAAAAGTATTTGAAAATATCCCAAAAGCTTAACTTGAAACTTTATCATGTGAACTTTGAATCGTTTTGCTTATTATAAGTTATTAGATTCACCAGACTACCTGAAATAACTTATTTTATAAGTCAGAGGTGAAATTTGAGTGTTATATTGCTGAACCAGTACATCCATTGTGATAGAAATTAAAGTAGATTTTTTAAGATGTTTTAACCCATAAAGGGATAATGTGGTTTGACTTAAGCACTTTGTGACTTTTGAATACAATATAGACTGCATTTGTTTTCTGTAGAAATACCAGGACATTCTCTTTGACTTTAGCAATGTACAAGCTTTTATGAATTAATTTAATTAGCTAAAGGGTTTTTAAATATTTTGACATTTATCATATTCATAGTGTTACATAACTTTAAGATACAGACACTTGTCCTTTTAAAATGAATTCTGAACTTTTGTCAGATCTATACAATGTGTATATATTTTCTAGCATGAATAATTTATATATGCATTGATTTTCCTATTATATAATAGCTTGGTAAGATAAAATTAACCTGTCATCTGTAAGTTTACAGATATCTTTATCACTTCATGTCTTACCCTGTTCTGCTTATTTATTTAGAGATTTAGTTATAATAATATTGAATGAGGAAATAATTTAAGAACACTTTATAGATAATTATACTATTATAAGAAGATATAAATACATATATAGTGCACTATTTGTCAGATTATTAATATTTATGATTAATAGAAGTGGATTATTAAACTTTTATGCAGTAATGGGGGAAATGGGTTTAAATGGCAAAATATATAACCAAGTTAGTAGTGTCTTATTATTTTTAATTTATATATAATATTAAATTAATTATCTGTAAGCCACAGAAGCTTTTGGCTAGTTTTTGATGAAATTGTAGGTATTGGTAGGTAAAGAGATAGCACAATAGTTTGCCTATTCAATAGGCAAACTAGGAACTTTGGTATCCAATGTATAGTGTGTTTTATTAGTAATATATACAGTTACAGTTGTACACTTGTTTTTGTTTTTACTTATGAATTTTATTAGTTTACTAAAAAGGAAAAAGTTTAAATATGGAATATTAAGATAGTGTTGGAGGAATTCATTAGAGTCTTATATACAACTACATTAATATGGTAGATAAATGTGTCATACTATCTCTTGATAAAATAAATATTTTTAAATACATAGTATGGATAGTTTTAATCTAGTATTAATATAAATAGATTAAATAATGACAAAAAAGGAAATCATTAATGAGATATCTAAAATTAAATAGAGGGGCATTATATTACTGCAAGAGACTCACTTGATAGATAATGATATACAGTATTTAAATAACTTAGTTTCTGACATGTTGTCATCTGCTTCTTTTAACAAAAAGAGGAGAGGAACTACTATACTTTGCAGAAAATCTACTGGAAAGCCTATGGTCATGGAATCCATTAATGATTACAAATAAATGCATATACTTGCACTAATTAAATATAATGGCAAACTCTATACACTAGCTAACTTTTACTGGATTCCTGGATTAGGTGCAAGGGTAGCTAAAGATTACTTGAACTTATCACAAAGTCACTGGAAGGGTAGTTTAATTTTAGCAGGGGATTTTAACTGCATATGTTGTATAGAAGAAACAAGTAAACAGAAGAAAGCTAAATTCTAGCATCAGCTAAAGCACTAAACATCAATTAGTAATAATAATTTAGCTAATTTAATATTAAACGCAGAAGATAAGTAATTGATCTTTACCAATTATGCTTATGCACATGGGGTGCAGACTAGAATTAATAGGATCTATGCCTCTACAGATTTACTTAATAAAGTATATTATTTTAAAACTATTCGTTGTCCTTTATCTGATCATAACACACTAAGTATTAATATATTAATGGATACAAGGACATTTTAGATTATCTATAAAATGTCAGTATATATGATGAAATGAAAATAATTTAAGAGTTATGTTATGTTATGGAACAAATCAAGTATTTTTTATCTTTGAATGATGATGGTCAGGTTAGTAAAGTCATATAATGGGACTCCTTAAAAATGAATATTATGCATAGAATGGGAAGATGGGCCAGTAATAAAATGAAAGAGCGGGCTAAAATGTTGTAGGAATACAAGATGAAATACATAAAGCAAGATCTAAACAACAAATAAATTAGAAAATGCTGTAGTCATTAAAAATGATGACAAAAGATCAAGCAATGCTAATGCATAAAGTAAACATAGCTTTAGAAAAAATGAAATTACACAGTTACGCAATGACTAGAAAAAAGAAAAAAAGTCTTCACAGATTAGCTAATAAAAGTAAGATGTTAATTAAAAAGGCACAAACTGATAATATCTGAAATTGTCACACTGATTATCTTATTTCAGACATGGAAGAAATAAAAACTCCATGATGAGCTTAATAAAGATAAAAAGAGTAATCCTGATGACTGCAAAAATAATAAGTATTTCAAGAAAATGCTACCAGTAAACTTAATCACTATCGAATATCTCTGTTAAATAAGCCTATTACCCTAATAGACGTTAAAGAAGCTTTAAAAATGGGAAACATTGTAAAGCTCTAGGGCTAGATTGTTTTAAGTATGGAATTATATAATCTGCTACCATTAAATATTTTAGAATTAGTGAGCAACATTTTCAGGATAATTCAGAGCAACAAAATAATTCCTCCCTCCTGGAAATTTTCTGCAATTTCATCTTCAATTAACCAGGGAAAGGATAATAAGTTATACATGTTTCATTATTAAATGTAGACTATAAAATATTTACTTCCATCTTTGCTACAAGATTAAGATATACAGTAGATACATTAATCAATAAAGATCAAACAGTATTTACAGTCAATAGATTAATGTATGGTATGTATAATAGATTTAGCAAAAGGAATTAAGAAATATTGGCCCAAATTAGCTTAGATATCAAGAGACCTTTTGATTCTATATATTAAAACTACTTTTTAAAACTTTAGAAATGTTTGCATTTTCAGAACAATTTATTGGAATATTAAAAAGCTTGTATAGAGACTCCAAATATGTTAAAATTTGTATCTTACAATTCTGAAGGATTTACTTTAAACAAATGCAAAATGAAGGGTTTCCCTTGCCCCTTCTACTATTTCCATTAGCTATCAAACCCTTAGCTAACGATATAAGAAGCAATGAAAACGTGATGGATTCTCAGCTAATAAGGATTGTCAATCTACAGTGCAAATTTTTGCAGATGATATTTTACTAATTATAGGAGGTTTAAAATATTCAGTAGAAGAAATAAAAAGTAAGACTGCTGAAATTTACTAACAATTAAATAAATCAATCAGTAGATATTAAGTTTAAAGATAAATATAAATATAATTTGGAAGGAAGAGAAGTAAAATATTATGAAATAAAATATATCAAAATGTGAGTCATATTATTAATAATTTTAAAAAATAAGTGAAGAAGTGTCACTTCTTATTAAAAAATGGATTTTTTTACTTCTGAAGATTTATTACTTATTAAAATGATTATATTACCCAAGATTTATATATGTGTGTGTGTGTGTGTGTGTGTGTGTGTGTGTGTGTGTGTGTGTGTGTGTGTGTGTGTGTGTGCATATATATATATATATATATATATATATATATATATATATATATATATATATATATGGATCCCCTTCTGAAACTTGAAATCCCATATAACCGAAACTTAATTTTGTGAGACAAAAATCATGACACCTTGAATACCTGAATGGCAAATTTTTCCTCAGGGTAAGGAAACACTTGCTCATCTGTAGTGTGATCCCTTAGGTGGTATATATAGTTGGGGATGGGGGTTGGGGTGCAGCCCCCCCCATAAGTGGGTTTTATTTACTACAGTGTGTGTTTTATGTTTGGGCAAGTGTTTACTTACCCTCAGAATAATTTGCTGTTTGGGTATTCAAGTTTTTATGATTTTCATCTCACAAAAATGAGTTTTGATTATATTGGAATTTCAGATTTAGAAGTAGATCCATATATATATATATATATATATATATATATATATATATATATATATAAAACATTTTTTTAAAGAAAATGAAAAAAATTTAACTTCATTCTTATGGTACCCCAAAAAGCTGTGAATTGCTTATAGAAATCATGTTAGATTAAAAGCCTGGCAGTATTAGCTCCGCAGATATAGAATTTTATTCCACTGATGCAAATTTTAACTCTAGTATACACTGGATAGACTCAAATTATACCATTCAATGGAAAAACATTCTGATATGACTGCATTGAAATGTTATATAAGTTTATCAAATATGATAAATTAAAAATATGTAACAATCCCCTCATCTGGTTAATAAAATTTACCTTAAAAGGAAATTGATTTCAGTCTTTCCTTATATGAAATCAATTCTTAAAACAGTTAAGACATATGTTTTTAAAACCCCATTAATATTAAACTGGAAATTTTGTGCTTGCTCTTTGTATGCACCTCAAGAGTTATAGAAAAAGAAAACAATGTTAAAATGAATTTACTAAAAAGGAATTGATTAGTGTTATGTTCTGATTGCTTTGAAAAAGGAAAAGCTAAATCACCACAATATTTAATGAAAGATTATAAGTTGGAATAATCTGTTAATCATTTACTATTATCCATCAGTAATAAATCAAATTAATTTGTAGGTAATATAAGTGAATAGGAACAGAACACTATTCTCCCATTATGAGTATATGAATGGTATCATCAAAGGTAAACTGACCTATAAAGGAAGCTTAACCAAGTTATACAAGTTAATTATAAATAATAATAATTTTGATGCAAACATCTGGAACTTTTTAGATAGTAGTGGATTGAGTGACTCAGTTGATGGTAAGAATAAAACTTTGTTACTTAAGTCAATTAGTCAAACTTCTTTAAGTTTATATTGGAAAGTTTTATATGGAAATATATACAGGGAATATTTGTTACTTCATATAAAATCTGTAAGTTTAGTAAAATGACTTATTCAGTTTGCTGGACATGTAGTAAAGATGATTAGGCACATTTGCTTATGGATTGTGAAAAAGTAAATCTATATTTATTTATTTTATTTATTTATTTTCATTTGTTTATCAGGGGAGTCCACTGGGCTGTGAAGCCCATTTCCACTGGAGGCCCAGGACGACAAGCTTCAAGAATAACAAGTACACAAGGCATATCACATAGTTACAACAAGCATACAGAAAACAAATCTTGAGTGTATATATATATATATATATATATATATATATATATATATATATATATATATATATATATATACTAGTATGCACTCCCTAAGAACAATTCAAAACTAGCAAAAATTTTAAGTGAATACAGCAGAGGGTATTAAGTACAATTCAAAAATAGCTGCAGTTTTAAGTAAATACAGCATAGGGTACATATTTGGATACATAGATGAAATAACTAGAATGTCAGTTTGAAGAGGAACACTGGTGCCAAGAATGACAAAATGTCATGGCTTTATATATATATATATATATATATATATATATATATATATATATATATATATATATATTGGGAAGAGATAATTATGTTTTTGAATGAGTTATGGTCTGATAATTCTTCTTTAACTAGATCAATAATACTAATAAATGTTCCACTTACTTTAAAAATGTTTTGGGGTCTTCTGGCAGAAAACCTAGAAAAGTCAATAAAAGTTGGAAATCAAACTCAGTTCCTACATTCAAAGAATTTTTAAATTTAACAGCAATTGCCCTCACTTGTTTAGATTATATCTTTCAGACCTTACTTTTTCATCTGAGGTGTTCTACAATCTCTATGCTGACGACCTGAAATTGGCTAAACTGATTACGAGTGTTACAGATAAGGCATGTCTGCAAAATAATTTGACTAAATTGACCATTTGGGCACAGGAGAATAATATGTTGATAAATACATCAAAAACTAAGCATATGAGATTTGGGAGACATAAACTGAAAGGTAAATATTTAATACAGCACACAGTGATTGAAACTGTAGACTCATTTAAGGACCTGGGTATATGGGTAGATTCAGCTATGAGTTTTTCTAATCATATCAACCAATTGGCTAATGATAGTTATAGAACTATAGGTTGTATAAAAAGATTTATAAAGTCTAGGAAATCAAACATAATGAAGTAATTGTTTGTTAGTTACATTAGACTCAAACGTAAGTATGGAATAACAATATGGAAACCCTATAGGAAAATAAGCATGAATAAACTGGAAAGAGTACAGTGGAAATATACCAAGAGTTATTATGAAAGACTAAAATATCTGAACTTGTACAGCGTCACTTACAGATATTTAAGAGGATATCTTATTCAGTTATAAAGGGCATTTAGGGACAACTACCTCTGGGAATGCTTGGGGTTGTCAAAAAGTACTAGAGAATCATCAGATAACCTATGTAGAAGATTCTATATGAATGAGAAGTGTAGTAATTGGTTTTCTGACAGAGTAGCTGATACTTGGAACAGACTACCAAATTACATTAAAGCAAGTACTAGTTTAGATATTTTTCGAACAGCCTGGACATTTATTATAGGAACAAGTGTTTTGGTATATTGGCAAGCTAGAATGGAATTAATGCCTGTGCTTGAAACATTTGTATGTGTGTATGTATGTATGTATATAAACTAAAAAAGAAGTGATTAGAATAAGCTCTATAAATCAAACTAAGACTTTTAGTGGTTGGGATAGCCTCAAAATGTTGCTACTGAAATACCAAGACTCTTAATATATTAATTGTATAGTTACTCTGAAGATTCAATGTATTCCAAGCATTGTATAACCATATGTGATACTGAATTTCTTCCTTTTGTGTACATATTGTATACATGTCAAATCAATTTAAAAAAAGCTAAACAATGTGGTGGTCTCCATGCATTAAAAAAGCTAAACAAAGTGGTAATCTCCATGCATTAATAAATATATAACAAAAGGAAGATACTCTTAAACCAATACAGTAGAACAAAACTCCCAAACATTAAGAAGAAAATCAAATATCTAGATAAGAAATTAAAAATGGACATCAGAAAAACAAAGACATCCCTTGAATACAAATGAGCTACAGAAACCATAGACAAATGTAAATCCTTTAGTTCGATCAGAAAAAAAAGTAATAACACCTAGCATTGGTCAGAGTATATTCATAATGGTTCTGCCTACTCTGGCCCAATGGATATTGCCAACATAGTGGCAAAAAACTTAGGCCAGCTTCATGGGCATGGGACACTCTGTTCGCACTGTGAATTCATGGGTATTCGACACTTTTCCCAATGTCTCTCTGAACCAGGCTAAGACAGTTGATACAATTCCCTGTGTAGTGTTATCAACAAGCTCACCCATCTCAACATTAATCCTGACATAAACCACTGGACAACTAACTGGCTCAACGGCAGGATTCACATAACAATGATTAAAGGCACTGCAACCACACAAAGAACATTATCAGTTGTGTTCATCAGGGCTCTGTCATGAGCCCCTTCATCCCTAGCATCCACTTTTCTAACATCAATTAAAAGTCAAAAGGCTAAGGCTTTTCTGATGACTGTAAACTATGTGCTATTGTATGTTCTTCTGTTGATGCTCACATATTCCAACAAAGGCTTAACCATGCTAATAGCTATTGTACTGGTCACAAGCCCAAGCTTCATGCCAAAATGTAGTGCAGTTTTATTTGGGAAGTGCCCCTTAGTTCATGCTACATTAAGGACAGCTCTTAAAACTGATACAGTCATATTATATATATATATATATATATATATATATATATATATATATATATATATATATATATATGGTTTCACTTCATATTGCCGAAATGCTTAAATATCAAATTTCAGCATTTTGACAATATAAAGCCAACACCATCACAACACCGACACTGCACAATCACGAAACCACAACATTGAACCCACAGCATACAGCACACAACACATAAACCCTAACACCCACACCACAAAACAATTACATATAACAAAACACCACACATACAAACACCTATACTACACAAATGTAGGGGGGCAAGTCCCCCTGCACCCCCCCACACACCCCTTACTTAAATATACTAACTCCGAGATTACACAAACAGTAAAAAAAAAAAAAAAAAAAAAATCACACACAGCCAACACACACACTCTTGCCTCCACCTCCCTACCCTAACCCACTCGTACAAGTTACAAAAACACTCACGCACACTCACTCACCTTAAACTGCAGACACCATCCCAGCCAAACACTTACAAAGATAACGTAAATGCTGTAAAATTTCACAGTACTTTAAAAATGAAGACAGATATGTTTCTTTCTCTCTTTCAGTGGCTTTTATTAACTACAGTACACACATGCGGGAGCCTCATGGAAAGTACCAGGGTGACTCCCAGTACAAAGAAATAAACAAGCTTATATACTGGTGATATTGCTGACAATACAAAAATATAAGACTGGACCAATTAGATTATTACACAGAGCAATTAACCAAAGGTTTACCTGTAAACATAAGACAATTCACATCATCATATCTCTAGGCAAAAGAGAAAATCGGATATACTTCCATAAAAGGTACATTTCCTGCCTTCAGGCAGAATCTAGCTTGTTCAGTAGTTTTCCATTGTTCACAGTTCAGAGTTAACAGTACTCAGTACATCTCAGTTTATACAAACTGTCACATACTCAATTCCCTTGAAACACATGCTTTGGCTGTTCATATTCTACAATGCATAAGCATGAATTCGATACAGTCCTATTCACGCTTATGCACTTTTGTTATTTTGAAGTTTCGGCTTCATGGACATGAATTGCTGAAATTCAATATTTCAGCAATTCATGATTATGAAGTGAAACCATATATATATATATATATATATATATATATATATATATATATATATATATATATACGCAACTTTATCGACAACAAGCTGTCCTTTGACTACTAGGTTCCAGTCATAGTCAGGAAATCATTCTACAAAGCTCTGTTAATTTCTAAAGGCATCTTCTCTAGGAATAGTGAAGTCATAATTCTTCTTTGTCCATCCCTCATTAGGCCTATCTTCAAATCCAGTGTCTCCTTCAGTACATACCTCTCTAAACATTTTGTCCAACTAGAAAGGCCCTGAAGATACTTAACCAAGTAAATGAATGGACTAAACCCCCCAAGCTATCCTGATAGAATAAATACCTTCTTACCATATTCTATCTTATGCACGGTGCTTTATGGGTATCTATGCTTAGCCTTCCATGCCTTGAAAGATCCTGCCCTATTTAATCTCCCTCACCTACACAAGGTTAGTAGCATAAATAATAATCACATCAAGGAGTTTAACTGTCATTGACACATAAATAGGATCTGCTTGTGTGATAGATATCTAACTCAATGTTTATCAAAATTATGAATGTGTCTCCTGCACATCAAACAAAGCAACACATTAGTTGCCATTAAGGCCAGTTCCAATTATCGAATGGTTGTTTGTAAATAACCCCTGATATATATATATATATATATATATATATATATATATATATATATATATATATATATAAACTATGGTTGTCCTTTGTTGGGACAGTGAATAATTTTTAACTATTTTGTGCTTATGCTAGGTAGGCTCTCAATGGTTGTCTAAAATGCATGCTTAGTATATAACAATGATCTTATTAGCCTATGTGTGGAATACAAAATGTGAGTCAAATAAGAGGACAGAAATGAAAAATAAAGTAAGAATGCGTTATAGCAGCACTGGGTATGAAAAGGAGAGTTGTGGGAATGTGCAGTAACAGTAATGAAGATAAAAGAGGGAGAGAAAGCCACAAGCTGCAGTTTAAGCATCACTTTTGTTGTGTAGCATGTGAGGAAGTACGGACCTCCATTTGATCGATTTTGCAGAATGCATATCGGAAGGTACAATTTTACAAGGATGTATAAAAAGAAAAGCAAGTGTACTCAAAAGAGTCTGCATGTTGAACAAAAACATGAAAGTGAGTTGTTTGCAGACCTGTAAAAATGCTTCAGTGAGAAAAGAATGCATGGTAGATTGTTGGAAAGAAATGCTGATAATTAATGAATAGAATATTGAAAATAAACTAGACAAGGGTGCAAAATGGTGTGCAATATTTTGCCTATAGCTGTGTTTCATGAATCTGGGGATAAATTCACAGAGAATGCAACACTTTAGATATAGTTAACACGCAGAGCTCAAAATAAAGCCATTGGGTTAAAAGCTACTGAAATGTGAATATACAAACTAAGAAATGCAACATCCTGTTTTGAACTGTATTGTTTAAGTCATTTGCTATGTAAGAAGCTCAGAATGATAAAATTAATCCAGATTATGAAAACAAAGATGCATATGCACAGACACAGTCACACAGTCACAAATACATCTGTTCAGAGCTATACCAATGGTATTCTTTAGGACAATGCTGATGGGTTTATAGGTTTGAGAAGTCATTTAGCAGCATGTAGTATCCAAATACATCCTGAATCTATTTCAGTAATACATGCACTGGTAAAGTACCATTAACTCACAGCAGTAGAAACAAACAGGAATTTAAGTGAATTTAAAGCATGGGTTTGGTTCCAAAAAAAATATTCTTAACTGTTTACTATTGAAGATTTTGCCAGGGATTCATTAACAAGCATGTACATATTACTTTAGCCTTATACATTTTGTCTATGTTAGAATGACAAAGATCAGTGATCCTCGAAAATGCAAGGCAATAAGTAACACAACATGGTAAGCATCATCTGTGTGTGGCCAGAACACCTGCTAGCAACCACATTGAGGTACAGATAGGCTCGTGCACACAGTATAAACAACAGGTTGTAAATAAGCTTAACCTCTGTAAGTGAGCATATGCGGACAGCACTATACAAGGCAAGGGCAACTTGAACTAAATAAGTAAGAGGCAGCATGAGTTTAACAATGAATCTGTGATTATATATGGGCTACTGTACAAACACCACTAATAATAATTATTGATAACTATCGAAGTAATTATGTTTACTCAGGTACACATCTACATTATAAAAGGGAAATGTTGACAAAAGGATATCAGAGGAGCACAGCTACAGTGTAACAAAGAGGAATAAATCTAATGTGTGTAGATGGTGTTAAATGTGGAGAGGTGAGATATCCATTTGGCAAGGAAATTAGATACATTAGTAGATATTTCATATACAGCAGATAGTGCACATCAGGTGCATATACAAAATTTAAAGTAAGTACTGCACCTTATACTGTTACCCTCCATCCTACCCATCTATCATTAAAAAAAATTGCTGAACTCCCAATCTGCTGCCGTATGCACCTCAGAGTGGGACTTTTATTTGTAGTTCTCATTTGTGACTATAACAATACCATCTAAAACATACATTTGTGCTAGGATAGCATGTTTTGTATTGGAATGTACATTAATAAAATAGTTTATGCAGTTATAAAAATATGTACTGTTTCCACTATACATTTTCTGAAACATGTTCAGAGAAGAGTACATTGAGTATGCCTAGCTACACCTGTGGTGCAGACATATAGAGCTTTACATGGAGTGCCAGAAAGATCGTGGTCTTTTTTTGACATCACCCTTGGACTCTAAATGGGGCACCACCCTCACCTTCTTCTGTCATGTCTTCTAAAGGATACCTGTAAATATGGCAGAGAATTGGTGCACAGTTGAGATTTCACATGTAACAGCCTGTGCACAGTGATGGACAGCTTTGCAACGGTATTTGCGCAATAGAAATTACGTATGATTGCTTCAAATCACACTGCAGGTGTGAAATATGACAGTGAAACTTGGCAGTATGTGATGCTCACTGTATTTATACATTATCCACTGTGAAATTATCAAATGTTTTTTGATATCTGAATTATCTTTCAAAGGATACACTGTCAGCTCTGGCCATGCTCTGTGGTATGACAGATAGTAATCATACATATATTCTTATGACACTCTGATATGACATGATATATTCTATAATGTTGGTAATAATTATGCAATTATTATTTATGCAAACGTGAAAGCAAATCTAGTCAATACAAAATTAGCAGCACCAAAGATATTTGAAGAGAAATATAGGCAAAGGCATCCAAACATGGAAAATTTTACAATATGGAAAAATAAGAAAACAAAGAGAAAAAGTAGAAAAGAGGATTAGCAATGAAGACGTTAAAGAAATAAAATCTAAGGTCATGGATTACCTGTGAAATGAGGGATTTAGTGTAGAAAATCTAACTCAGATAACATCACAGCAGGATAGAGCAATGTATCCCCAAATTAAGGAGAAACAAGTGGAGTGGGAAACATCTGATCAATTGCCATATGAAGATACTTTGGAGCCTTTCACAGGAGACCAGTACAAATGTTCAGTTGGAGTTGAACAGCAAGAGAAGGAACAGGAAACTGTGGCAACTCTGACACAGTCAATGTTTTGGACTGATAGGGCAGTGAGCTCCCATATGAAAGAGCAATGGATGACACAGGATGAAACTGAACAGAATGTGGCACAGGAATATACTCTGGAATGTTCTATAGATTGCTCACAGGAAATGGAGAACAAACAATGTGCCCTCAGTTTAGAAGAAAATGACCTAAGAGAAGAGTTGCTTGATTTAATAGAAATGGGCAGACATATTAATATCAGTGAAGGAAACAGATTACAGAAATTCAATAAAACCCAAAAAGTTAGAAGTTTGATAAAACAAATGAACACAATAATTAGGACTGTCCATAGAGATTCATGTGATAGACATAAACAGGATATATTACTGAGCAGCTAAATTAATAACAGCTAAAGTCTTAACACAAAAACACAGAGTAGCAAGGGAAAGGAAAGAGAGAAATCAAATGCCATCACAGAAATATCAAATAGAGTAAACTACAAAGCAACTAAGACAACAAGTGTCACTGTTAGAAGAGTACAGAAGAGAGAACAGATCAACAAAAATAATCATAAAGATAGATGTAATAAAAGCAATGTGCAGTATCAAAACAGATCAGGATCTATTGGGCACTGTCACAAATAATAAACTAATAATATCAGCACAGGCCTAAAAACTTAGAAGATATGCAGATAAACTGGAGCGTTTCTCTCTGGGCCTCCGCTGAAAATTGGCTTTGGTCCGAGTTGGACTTTCCTGGTAAATAAATGTTAAATAAATAAATAGGAAAAGTACAAAATAAGCAATTTACTGATGACCCAAAAAAGTTTTATAGATAATTGGGAAACAAAGCAAAATGAATTGAAACACCCACCAAAAAAAAGAAGAAATAGATACATTCTGGAGAAATATCTATGAAGAGCTTATGAAACATAAAAAAGATGCTAAATGGATAGAAGAAGTAAAGGAAAGAAAATAAGTTCAAATGTACAGGATATGAAATGGGATGAAGTAAAAGCCAGAGAGATTCAAGCAAAGTTAAGAAAAGCTCCTAATTGGAAAATCTCAGGCCCAGATGCAGTACTTAACTTCTGGCTAAAAGTATTAACATCGGTACATCAAGATTTAGCCATGAGTAAGAACTGTTTATATGCACACCCTGACCAGACACCAATCTGGTTAACAATAGGAAAAACAGTACTCCAGTGTAAGAGTGAACCTGCAAGCTATCCTAAAAACTATAGACCAATCACTTGCCTTCCAATGACATATAAACTATACACTGGAAATTATGTTGACAGTTTATAGTCATTTAGAAGAAAACTCAGTTGTGGCAATAGAACAAAATGGTAATAAAAGAAAGTCATATGGAACACCAGATCATTTGTTGTTAAATAAAGTCATAATGGAGAACTGTAAAAAAGGGGAAGAATCTAAGTATGGCATGGATGGACTATAAAAAAGCATTTGACAGTATCCCACATTCATGGATAAAAGAGTGTTTAAAAATGTATAAAATACACGCTACACTGATTGATTACATTAGAGCTACCAAGAAAGAGTGGTAAACTACTTTGCAATTAAGCCATGATAAAAAGACAAATTATTATTCCAGGAATAAAAAATGAAAGGGGGATATTCCAGGGTGACCTGTCACCACTACTAGTTTGTCTTACCCTTAACCCATTAAATTGTTGACTTAACAGATTAGGTCATGGCTACAATTTGGCTCCTAGAAAACAACAAAGTGCAACAACTTTTCATTTTCTTTTTGTAGATGATTTAAAATTGTATAGTTCATCAGATGAGGAACTATAAACGCAACTGCAAGTGGCCAAAACTTTTTCAGATGATCGAATGTCATTTGGTCCTGATAAATGCGCAAAAGCAACCTTTAATGCAGGAAAGCTGCAGCACCAAAAACATCAGTTTGAGACAGGAATACGATATAAAAGAACTTGAGCAAGAGAGGGTTTAAAATATTTGGGAACTAATGAAGGATCAACAATAAAACATGAACAAATGTGAATAAAACTTAGTAATGACTATTTTAGAAGACTTAAATTAATACTGAAAACAGAGTTGACATCTAGGAACAAAGTCCAAGCTATAAACCAATTTGCTCTTCCTGTCCTAACTTAAAGTTTTAGAGTGACTGACTGGCCCCAAAAGGTGTTGGATAGGTTGGACAGGAAAACAAGAAGGATGCTTTATGCTCATCAAATGATTTATCAAAATCAGTGTATAACAAGATTATATATTACTTGTTCTGAAGGAAGTATGGGCCTCCTCAAAATTGATTACATATATACATCTGAAATCATGGGGCTGCATACACATCAACTGACTTCACATGACCCAAACATAGACAAAGTTTTGAAACATGAAGAGAATAAATCTAAGATGACTTCCCTACTTAGTTTAGCAGAAGCATATTGGCATCAAGTGGGAATAGAAATCAAATCAGAAGTAGATACAAATCAGTCAGCAACTGAATGTGCCAAAAAAAAAAGAAAGACTATAAGGTGAAGGATCAGATGAGAAGACAAGAAATGTGGAAAATGCATAAATATAGCTGCAAGTATAGAAAACTCTTGGAACAACCTCATGTTGATTAGGTTTGAATGCAGGAATAGTTAAGGACAGGTGAATTTAAAACAAAAGATGAAAGGTTAATATTAGCTGCCCAAGATAGTGGACTATGTACTCTTTGGATTACAAAGTCCATTGAACATGTGGGAAAACCAGAGAAATGTAGTTTTTGTAAAACAGAATTGGAAACTGTAGCACATCTTGTTGCTGGTTGCGATATATTAATGGCAGAAGGACTGTATACTGGAAGCCATAATAATGTGGCAAGACTGTTGCACTGAGGATTGTGCAAACATTATAATACTAAAGTAGTGGAAAAACTCTGGAAACATGAGCAACAAAGCATAATAGAAAATAATGAAGTTTATATCACATGGGATCATCCATTACCAACAGTTCAAAAAATAGATGTGAGAAAACCAGAAGTAGTAGTCCATGAAAAGAAGACAAAAGTAGCATTGATCACTGAAATTGCTACACCCAGTGATTACATTGGGTTATGTACAGAGAGACACAAAGTCATAAAATACAAGGATTTGCAGGCAGAAACAAGGACAGGGTGGAATAAATATATCCAGACAGTTCCAGTAGTAGAATGAGCAATCGGTTTTATTAAAATGAATTTACAATCATACTTAGATGTGTTACCGATACATGTAACACCATACAAATTGGAGAAGGAGTCATTACTGGGCAAATTGTGGGTGTTGTGAAGAACACTACTGGCTAACATCAAAGACACAAACAATACTAATTTCAAGAACTTTCATCATACTTTGACTTAGCAATGGGGTATTAGAAACCCAAAAGACTTGGAGAAATTAAAAATCAGGATTGATAATAAACACTGTCAGAAACAGATAAAAGTATATAAATTAGAATATAATGGGTTGGTGGAACATACATTTTACAAACTGTGACTGATAGCACCTGTGAACTGAAGCCATGACTAAAAAAAGGCTAAACTGTGATTTTTTGTTTATTAACTTAATACTACAGGAGAACTAGCATTTGTAGCATTTGTAGCTTGTAGGATGAGATGCAGCAAGCAATACATGAGTGGAGACCTAATTATAACAAGCTTCCATCCGTTTGACATTCACTTGTTATGTTGCTGCAGTTTTACATGGAAGCCAATATTTATTCCTGTAAATCTATTTTCCTATGTATTGATTTGACTGAACTCAGCACAACATGTAAAGGAAGTCGCCATGCATACATACATGGCATACTATCCTTCAGTAATGTAGCTTGGGTCAGAAGAAGGGTGGAACTGTCCCTGGTGAAAAATGTTGGAAGTTGGGATTGGCCAATCCTAATTGCTTTTTGATGCATACTGGCTTTTAAAAGCCAGTATTGAATTTTTTTTTTGCTCTTCAACAGAAGAGCTAAGGCAATAAGGTGCTAGTTCATGGGACAAGCACAGGACACTGGTTGAGTCATTTACACCTGTGCGGTCCTATACACATAATAATGATATTTGTGTTGAGTCATCCCAGAACCTGTGGTGAAGATTATACATATGCAAGTGTACTTTAAATTGAGCGTGGTTATTGTTATGCTTAACATACTAAGTATAGTTGAATTATTTAGCATTCATAACACAGAGTTGTGTTGACAGTTGTAATTCATGTTAAATCCCTAATAAAATATTTGTAGAAATAGCTATTATGATTCCCTCAGTAAAACTATCTCTGGATCTGAACCCAATATTGTCTTTGCAGTTATTCCTCACTTACTGCATTACTATGTTGAGCCACAGAGAAAGTCACATAACAGGTGTATTTTATTCACTCAGTACTGAGCAAAGAGAAGTGGTGGCAGTCTCAGTTGTGCTGTTGACAGCATTCCAAATTAAATTATTTACTTGGGAAGTTAACTGCTGTTCACTGTTTGTGACACCTGACAGTCACAGAGGCAGCATGTAAAAAATGAAGCAAAAAAAAAAAAAAGAAAGAAAACTGGCTTTGTATTATGTTTTTTCAACTAAAATTGTCATCTTATAATCCCTACCTTCACATATACATCACTCTCTCTAGACATGAGCCATCAAAGCATGGCAATAGCATGAAAACATTGACAAGAGTAACAGTGATTATCATATCAACATAAATGTTATGAGGTAAACAAAGGACAGCACATATATTCGAGCTGCAACATTCTAACACTTTATATCAAGGGGCCAAGAGACCTATTTTCTCACACGTGTCCTTGATACAATACGATGTTTGTACTAGTTAAGCTAATAAATCATGTCACAGTACAAACAAATATACAGAATAAAAGAATTCTTTGTTTTGTGAGCAGTACTCTCTTTTGATACATTTGTAACATGATTGCATTATAACTTGAAGTTCTTTGCATCTTTTATGTTTGTATGTTCAATTTTTCTGTACTTGATATTACTTTCACCCACTTTATGCTTAGATGCACAGTTAGCTCTTAAGCACATATTGATAAAGGTGGTATAATGGTTATTTCCTAACTCAGTCAATTTAATGCAAACCTTTTTTAAGTCTATTCTCCCTGAAAAAAAAATAAGTGCAGATCAAAATGGCATTTGTATTAAACACTAATTATTTGTGCAGTACTGCTAGTAAGTCACACTTGCAACTCGTTATCTAACCTCAATTCTCAAAACTCACTCTTGTACTGCTAGGGTGCATGCACAGCCTCATGTATGTCCTCATACCATGTTTACCTGCCCAGTATATGGAGCAGATTGAGTGATTTATGAATGATAATGAGCTGACACCTGATTTACATATTCACCATGCCCAAAAGGGTAATCTAGACTATATAAGACAACCTGGGGCTATGGAATTTGTATGACAGTAGGGAAAACTGTTTGGGTTCACCAACTTCAGTTGCTGTTGTTTTACTGCTTGCATTGTCATTACTTTTGGTGAACTCTATTACAAATTCTGTCAAGGTGTGTGATGTTCTTTACAAGTAATACTTACACAATCCTGATTTCATTATTTTTTAATAAAAAACTCAGTAATGTGTGCATTGTGTTGCCATAGGCAGTATAGCAGTTGCAATTAGAATTATCCTTTATAATGTTATATGACTTTATAGTAACATTTCTCTGAGGATGTGAATGCACTGAAGATTTTATATTAAAAGTAGCAATGTGAAAGTTACATTTCAGAAAATATTCTATAGTAAGGCTGTTGTATATAATTGATATGACTAATTAGAAGAGGATTGTGATATTTTTGTTTATTGGTATAGGGTGGGGGCAATGGTTGTTTCATAGGGGTCTTAGATTTTCAGTGTTGTCTACAATTTGCAAAGTCATTTTTAAGATGGGTTTAATGGCTGCTATTAAAAAAATGATCACTGATTTGTATTATATAAAGATGTTTTGTTCTGCACATGTCCTTAGCTTTGTTAACAGATGTCTGAATATAGAAAGCAAATATTTTTTACAATTGTCATTTTAAGGGTTCACTACATAAGACCGAAAACCCATAATACCAACGTCCATAATCCAGAGGCCAGATACCCGAAAGAGAAGACCAGAAGACCAGAAGTGCAAAATTTAAAATCCCGAACACTACACTAAACATGCACCACACACATACACACACCTTCACCCAAAACACAAACACAAAAACCTACACTACATATAAGCAGGGGGCAAGCACACCTGCACCCCCATGTGGGGGGCTGTGCCCCCCACACCCCCCTGCTTAAATATTCTAACTCCAAGGTCGCACTACACAGACAAACACACACACACACATTAAATCCCCTAACCAACACACTCAAACATAGATACTTACCTGACCTTCCACTTATCCATTCACAAACTGTAACACCTTGAAGCGCTACTTCAACATCTCCAAACTTCGAGATTTTGAAATTCGCGCTTCTGGTCATTCGGTATTTACGTGTTTCATCTATATGGTCTTGGGATTTTGAAATTTGATATTTCAAAATTTTGAGATTATGTAGTGAACCCCATTTTAAATGCTTGATTCATTGGTAATGTTACTATCTATTCCAGAATAACACATTTTTGGGCCATGTAAATCTGCCTTCTCAGATGCTAAGAATGAGTTATTGTGCAGACAGTCCATCAACATGGCAGGTGGCCAGTGATGTGAATGCTGATGAACTGCCTGGCCATGACTACAACACCATCACATACCAGGTCAGTGACATGATAACAAAGGGAAATAAAAGAGCTAGTATTATAGTATGAAAACATAGAGCTACTGGTGGTGGTCCTGCTACCGAACCACCACTCACTGAGACAAAGGAGCTTCTGTTCACTGTTAGGGGTCCAGGCAGCTCACTGGGATTTTCCAGTGTCATTCTGGATGGGGTGCAGAGGTGGAAGACAGCCAAAGAGTGCCCACTGCTGATGCTCCAGGTATGCCATTCATATATAATTATAAATATATATATATATATATATATATATATATATATATATATATGTATATATATATATATATTTATACAGAGAGAGAGAGTGGGGAGGTGGGAGAGAGAGGGTGGTAGCAGTTGCTATTAGAATGATCCCTGTGTAATGTTATGTGGTTTTATAGCAACACTTCGCTGAGAATGTGAAAACATTGAATAACTTAAATTACCTTTCAGCAAATATTCTATAGTAAGGCTGTTGTGCTTAATGTGAGCAACTGTTATCCCTTTTGAATGGGGATTGTGTCCTTGATATTTATGTTTACTGGTATAGGGTGGGGGAATGGTTGTTTCATGGGGGGTCTTTGATTTTCATTACTTAGCTGAGTGCTGTCTACAATTTGCAGTCATTTTTTAAGAAGAGTTTAATGCCTGCTATTAAAACCTAATATTTTATTAAAATTTGTTTAGAGTTAAAAGTTGTGTTGCCTTTCATGTGTCATCTTCTGTGTAATGTTTAGCATACGTCTATCCATCTCCATTTTGTCTGTCTAGGTACATCTGTACTGAGGTTCTATGTTCACCTGAAATTGGTATGGACATACTTTTTTTAGTTGTCTTCATTAAAATGATAGATCCTGAAATGTACCTTAATCACATTTTAATTACACTTGCATCTAGTATGGATTAACACAAAGTTATGTAGGAGAAGTCTGATCAGTTTCTTTTGTATTTCTCTTTTTGTGTGTTTTATTTCTATAATTACAGGTAAGCCTGCCACCAGCACTGTGGTACTCCTACTACCTGATGCCAGAGTATTGGTAACCTCTGGTGACAATGGTGGTGATGAGGAGATACAGTCTGGGGTTGCAGGAAGTCAGTCTGGCACTGAGGTTGTAGCTCCCACATCCTCTCTACAAAGTCTGAATACAATCAGCATACCTATGCATACCCTTGACACAGAGCCCTCCAAGATATGACAGGCTGAGGCTGACATGGTTGATCAGGGTTGTGTAGTTACTTCAGATGCAGAACTGGCAGAGTCTCCCCTGGCTATCGTGAGAGTGAAGTCCACACAGGGGTGTGCTAGAGTTGCTCAGAGAAGGCATTCTTTCTGCCTTCTCCTGATGTTGGTGATCAGTAGGTGCCACTCAACATGTATATAGGGCTGTCATGCAGGCACAGACAAGTTCCACCAGGGCCTCAGAAGAGATAGTCAGAGTATGCATATTGTGCATTATGATGTGAGAGACTGCCTGAACCATGTAGGTGAGTCCTTAGACCAGATGGATAACACACTGGATCATTCAGTGTCTGTAATGGAATGTCTGCTGAGGGAGGGTCAGCCTCCATATAGCCAAAGATCTGCTACATCATTAGGTGCTAGCTAACATAGCCATTCCAGATCCTGTTCCAGTAATGGCACTACTTCCACTTTCCCATTAGTGACTGAGGTTTTCACATCCAGATGTGGTAGATGACATGGTTGTGGTTGTGGATTTAGTTGTGATGAAAACTCATCCATCAGATGTCATTCACATTCAAGTAGCACTCCAACTTCTTGCCAGGGTCATGTAACTATCAGTGCAACTCCTGGGAGATGTAGTTCACATGTTTGAGGTGAGCTGCAGTGAACTCAGTCCTCTACTATGCATGACTCTGTCCAGGATGCCAGGGCACAGTGGTAGCACAAGCACTTTGATTGTGTTCCTGCAGAGACACACATTGTAGAACTTATCTTAGCCATACCACACACACACACACACACACACACACACACATATAAATCATTCATATTGAATGATTTATATATGTTCCTACTGGCTGTAATAATGGATACTTACTGTTTCTCAGTCACACGCACACACTTCTTTGGTGTCAGGCTTGTCCCCCTGTAAACCCCCCTCCACCCAACCTGTGCAAGTGATGATAACTGTGCCCTGCCATTTGCACATTTCCTTGTGACTTTGGGTTTCCTATCTCTGATGCACAAAGTGGATAGCTAATGCTTGCTTACTTAGATGCTGGCTTTAATTAGAATTATTGTACTAAATTGCACTTTTTGTTATTCTGCTACAGATCAAATGATTGTCATTTAGGTTATGATCCTAATTGCATTTGTATTAGTATTATTAGAAATACTGTACTATTGATTATTAGAAATACTGTACTATTGATTAGGAATTAATGCTTGCTCAGCAGCTCGTACAGAGGGTGATGCTGAGATTGTCCTGGTCACTGTTGGGGTGTCTAAGTTGGGCACCTTTTATGCATAGGATTGGACAGGCCAAACATATGTGTTTGGTCAATACACAGTTGTTTTGTTACTCATTTGGATGGCATAGTCCTAATCTTTGTCTTGCATATTAATGTTATATTTTCTTTTTCTTAGGAATAAAACACGACCTCCAAGTAGGCAAACCACAAGATGTTTGTAATGAGTAAAATTCCTTTATTGTATAAAAAAGTTTAAGCACTTTTGTTACATAGATTATGAACTTCCTCAGAACCAGAACAATTCTACTTTGCTTTCCTTTTATCAGTTAAAACTTTGTGATGTCACACACCATTCCAAACTTTTAAAGACATTGACATATTATAAAATGACGTAGTGCATCAAATTACTATAAAATTCTTTTACTTTAAAACTGGGGCTATAGAGCAACTCTCATTTAGCCCTGGAAATAATATCGCCCTCAGTTTGATTTGCCATTCTGTTTCTTTTAAATTTAAATGGTCATCTGTAATCTTTTCTTGCAGATCTTTCTTTATTGAATCAACCACATAAAATTTAAAACAGTGTCCGTTGTTCTTATTAATGTGCTTATACAATGCATTAGTATTTTTCGCATTTTTGATGTCACACTGATGATCATACATACAATCCCTAAATTTTCTTGAAGTCTTCCCTACATAAAAACATGAACGTTGTTGGCATAAAGCTATGTACACTAAATTGGTAGAATTACAATTGTAAAACTGATTGCTCCTGTAAGTAGTATTCTGAATGACAATTGATTCACCCACAAGAATCTTTTGGCATTGCTTACATGCTCCACATTTATATGTGGATCTATACCAAACGATTGTAGCCCCCCAAACATCTCTAATGCCCAGGTGAGAACTGCTCTCTCCAAGGCAAAAAACACAGCATCCATGGGACCTGATGGTGTCCCCGGCTGTGTGCTCCACGAACTCAACGAGGAATTAAACCCACAGTTAGGACAGCTGTTTAATCGTAGTCTCACCTCTGGATACGTACCCAGGGAGTGGCGCACAGCGACTGTGGTCCCACTTCACAAAGGCGGTGCCTCCACCGACCCTGGAAATTACCGGCCCATTAGCTTGACAAGCCTTATCTGCAAAGCCATGGAGAGGATCATAATGGATCTCATAAATAAAGACATAGGGAATTTGCAGACTTTGGATCCAACCCAGTTTGGCTTTGTCAAAGGCAGATCATGCCTTTTAAACTTGGTTGACTTTTTCGAAACAGTCACCAAGGCCATTGATGAGGAAAAGGCAGTCCATACAGCCTACCTCGATCTGGCGAAGGCCTTCGATACAATACCCCACTCGGGTATCATTGAAAAACTCATCAGCTTAAATGTTAACCCATACATCACAAGATGGGTTGCAAACTGGTTGAGTGACAGAACCCACAGGGTCAGAGTTGCTGGCGCCATGTCAGACTCAAAGCCTGTCACAAGTGGTGTCCCACAGGGCTCAGTCCTGGGCCCACTCTTGTTTGGCATCTACTTTTCCAAAGTACAAGCAAACACAGGAGGGTTATGGCTGACAAAGTTTGCAGATGACTGCAAACTGGGTGCCGTAGTCGAAAACACATTTGACACAGATATCCTTTAGAAGGGTCTCACAGAAACGGATAACTGGTGCCAGAGCCATGGCCTAAAGTTAAATGCCAAGAAATGCATAGTCATACCCTTCGGGAAAAACAAGGTTACCCCTAGCTACCATATAGGTGGCAATCCACTGAGCACAGAAGAAGTTATCAGGGACCTGGGGACCCAGGTTGACAGTAGCCTGTCATTCGACACCCATATTGCTAAAGTAGTTAGGAAGACCTTCTACATTGCCCACATTATCATGAAGGGATTCACATCTAGATCAAGGGAGGTCATAGTCTCCCTATACTCATCACTCATCAGACCAATGATTGAGTACAATGCCCCATTCGGAATGTATCTGACCAGACACTTGCAGCAGCTGGAGAGGCCACAAAAGTTCCTCACCAAAAGGATAAAGGGTCTCAAAAATCTGACTTATGCTGCCCGACTGAAAGAACTCCAGCTCTATTCAGTCGCTTACCACTTGCTCAGAGGTGACCTGTGCCTGACATACAAGGCCATGTCAAACCCAGATTTGATGAACATGCTTCACCTCAAAAAATCTAGATCCATCAGAGCCACAAGGGCGGGAGACTTAAACCTCGACACGGCTATTAATAGGACATGCTGGAGGGATAGATTCATCACCCAAAGACTCCCTATGCTGTGGAACAAAATCCCGGTATATGTGAGGCAGAGCACCTCGCTGGCCTTGTTCAAGAGGAATCTTGACCAATGGATGGGAGATTGCAGATATACCCCAGGGATTACTTCAGTGTCACTGCTCGACAGAGGCACAGCAAAATAATGGGCATAGTTCCCCAAACTAAAGGGGTGGCATAAGCCACAAAACTATGGGCTAGGCTTGTAAATGCCCTCGGGCAGATAGCCTAGTATGAACCTATGAACCTATGAACCTATGTGCCCTTTTTCCTAGCACTTTTTAAGTGGGGATTATTTAGTACTTTCTCCATTTGTTTGAAAGTAGTGTCTTTTTATACACTACTCTTGGACAAGGTCCTAATTTTTCTATAATATCTGGGTCTGAACATATAATCTACTAATTTTTAAATATCACATTAGTTATGTATGTGGTGTCCATACTATAAGTAGTGATAAAAACATTGCCAGTCCATTCAGCCTTCTTATCGCCACCCATGTCTGTGTCCATATTTTTAAATAATATAGGCTGAATTACTCCCTTTTCTCTTTTTCTATTTACTTCATTACATATTTCAGCTACAAACTTGACAGGATAACCTCTACATAAAAACATCTGTGTTACTTCATTGCATTCTTCTTGGAAATTGAGATTATCTGATATCATCCTCGCCAGTCTGATAAACTGGCTTTTTACTACAGATTTTTTTTGATGTTCTGGATGATTGCTACTGTAATGAAGATACGTGTTTGAAAAAGTAGGTTTACATTCTATATTTGACTCAAATTTTCTTTCCACTAAATTCTTACTTACCACTACATCTAGAAATATTATTTTCTGTGAATCAACTGTATGGGAAAAGGAGAGAAACTGAACTGT
This sequence comes from Protopterus annectens, assembly GCF_019279795.1. Classification (NCBI taxonomy): domain Eukaryota; kingdom Metazoa; phylum Chordata; order Ceratodontiformes; family Protopteridae; genus Protopterus; species Protopterus annectens. The sequence goes on from NC_056733.1 coordinate 838,111,662, forward strand.
GTTGTTAAAATATTCTATAAATTGTTCCAGCTCATCCATTGTAGCCTTCCATAAAATAAACAAGTCAGCCAGAAACCGGATGTACATACTGCAATTATGTATAGAGGGGCTATGGAGTATGTACCTGTCTTCGCATTCCACCATGATGTAGTTCGCAAACATGGGTGCGCAAGCTGCTCCCATGGCGACTCCAGTTTTTTGTCTAAAATATTTCCCCTCATGATACAAAAAATGATTTTAAGGACCATATCCATGAGTGTACTGGAAACTTCACAAATGTGTGCATGCCTATTCTTAGCTATTTGTTCTTCAAACCATTCGCTTCCCACATTGTGTGGAATTACGGAAAATAAATCATGCACATCTAATGTTGCAAAAATTGAATCTTTGTTAAATTCCTGCACGCCTAATACTTTTAAAAAATGCCAGTAGTCCTTACATATCTGTTTTAAACATAACTCATGACACATTCTTGTGGAGTAACACAGAAAAGGAATGTGACAACCAACTGAAACGACTGCTGAACAGATTGAGACATCATAATTAAATATGAGTACCATGTCTGAAATACATACACGGTAGTGTAATATTAGAGAGACTGAAACATGATGTAGAAAAAAAAATAGGGTCATTGTGTAAATGCCAAAGGCAGAAGACAAGCAATTATTACATAAGTTTCTAAGAATGATGCAATATTTTGCAAAGTTTGTAACTAATGCCATAACTAAGACTCTAATTAAGTTGTTAGGGTAACTAAGAAAAGGAAGAGTCTGTGAATGCCTAAGAATCTGTTTATAGAAGCACCAGCATTAAAATTCTATGATATGAATAAGCTATTTTTCTTGCAATTAGATGCCAGTCAAAATGATATAGCAGCAATGATCCTACAAGAGAAGAGACAAGATGACTGTGGATCAAGAGCAATTACATATATAAAAAAGAGATATGCTCAGATAGATAATACATATTAGCAATAATATGATACAATGAATAGAGTGATATGAAGAATTTCATTGATATGCCTATGTAAAAGAAGGTCAGGTAGAAAAAACTGCAAACCCTTGAAAAGCTTACTCAAGAAGTCTTTGTACAAGATGCCCATTAAATTACAGTGAGTGTTTCCTTGTTTCTTAATCTATAGAAGTGTGATGTTCAAGTGAAATCCAGATAGACAGTGGAATTGCAAATAGCAGATAATCTCATTATCCATTATATTTGCTCTACATTTGACATAGCCAACCATGTAGCTGTCAGGGAAAGTATGCACTGGAGATACAACAGACACTAAAACTGTGGGAGTATTTGTGGCTTTGTAAAAGGCAGCATACTTGACAAAGATTCAAACATTTTTGGTTGCTAAGGGAAAAACAGTCTGTGAATTAAAGCAAGCTAGTTGTCCTTAGAGAGAGCAGTGGCAAACTCAGAGATTCAGAAAATATTTTGTGTTAGAATTCAACTGTCAAAGAAAACAAAAGAAGTTAAACCACTAGGGATGCCATCTGGTAGCATCAAATATTTGCAAATAAGACCAGGAAGACTGTTTAATTTTTAAAAGTTCTTGTGTGTATTTAGTTATTTAGTATTTTGTTATGACACCCTGACTAGACAGAAATCAAAAGTGCCTTAACTATTGTTATTCTCATTTGCATCATTGAGTACTGTTACGCTGCTTCATGTACAGTACTGAAGTAATATATAGGTAGGTCAGAATGAAGGAACAACTCATTATACAAATGCTAGAACAAAATATTAAAAGCTGCAATATTGAAGGAGAACGAATCATAGAGATTTATTCATTCATTCTAGTTTGCAGATGTGTGGGAGCCAGACCATATCTTGGCAATCAATGGGTGTCTATATCATGAGAGCGACATCTTAAAATGTCGACTCTCAGTTGTTCGACATGAAAATGTTGAACTCCAACTTTCCTGAATGGCCAAATCACCGATTTCTTTCCAGCGAAAAGAAATCTGTTGGCCAAAAACCAATGCCACACAAAAACAAACATATTTAAGTGGGGGCTTTGCCCCCCACACCCCCCAACATGGGGGGCTGTTCCTCCCCACCCCCACAACCCCCTTACTAAATATTCTAACTCCAAGACTGCACTACAGTCAGGGAAAGGGCAGGTTTAACAGAACAGCCAAACGATTTCTTTCCGTTGGAAAGAAATTGGTGATTTGGCCATTCGGGAAAGTTGGAGTTCAACATTTTCATGTCGAACAACTGAGAGTCGATATTTTAAGATGTCAGTCTCATGATATAGACCCATCAATGGGCACAAAGCAAAGCAAAGATTTCTCTATGTAAAGAAGCTGCTACCCTTCACTTTCAGACAGCAATCCACTTCAGTATAGAATCTTAATCTAATGGACATAATGATTTTCTGATATGGAAATGTTGATTTTTCTTGCCAGATGATCAAAAATTATCAGTAAATCACTGTCATCCATGCTGCAGGACAACACCTGCAAAAAAAAAAAAAAAGATGCAGCCTTCATGTCCTCAGACTGCCAAACTAGCTACATTTATATATCCATGAAAACTAAAAACAGCAGGAAGACTACACACCCTTTGTGGGGTTCTTTGACTTCCTGAACATATCTGACTTTACTCCAAGAGTACATACATAATTATGTATCCTCAGATAAGAGGACTAAATGACATAAAGCAACATCCCCAGGACCATTGTGCTGTGGTAACAGTTTGCAAGAGACATTCTGGGGCACGTGGTTATATGTCTTTTCATGCTCATGAAAAACGTGTATTAAGCACTGATAAATATATGTTACCCTCCTTAATGCCTATTCAGAGACTAAGCTATGGCCCACTGTTTTATGACTAAGACAGAATCTACATCATACATCTGTTATCAGAGTCCTAACTGCAAGGCACAGTCTCCTTTCCAGTGTTCTGGTATATACTTTCTCAGGTAGACTGAGGAGTGTGATCGCTGTATAACTTAAACAGATCTTTCTGTCTGTTTTTGGAAACTACAGATGTCTATATTAACTTGTCAGTCTAAAGGAAATATCAAAGCCTTTCACACAATATGGAAAAGGCATATTAACTATAAGTACCCAACAATGTTCATCACCTTCAGCATTTCCAGCTGGATCTCTTCCACTCCTATAGTTTGTCACAACATAACTGCTTAATCACTGTACTGACTTCATCTACCACAATGGATTCAGTTCCACCATCTGCTTCTGGCACTGTTTCCTTAGGTAAAGATGTCCAGAGATTCAGAATTTATTCAAGGGGCTCCATCCACCTCCTGATAATGTAATCAGCTGAAGTCAGTGTTTCTCTACCCCTGTCCAAGAATGGGATGGATATTATCCCATCTCTTGTTCATGAGTCACCAAATGGTTTGGCAGAACCTCTTTGAGGCTATCTGAAAGTGAATCTCCAATAATTTTCCAATCTTCTCCAAAACCCAGGCTTTTGTTTCAATGATTGCATCTGACTTCCTCACTCATAGGCAAATACAAGATAAATGTAGATTTCACCCCTGTACTACACATAAAGCCTGTCTCTTTCACCAACACGGAATGCCAGGACTCTTCGGGTTAATGCCAAGCAACCCTGTGCTTTTTGCTTGTGGGGTGGATGCATCGGCTACTAAGCTAACCTCACATGAGTGTTTTATTTATGTTTTGTAAACTGCTATGATCTAAAAGTGTTTCATGAATGGCATGGAGTTTGTAGGGAGGCTTGAAAATTACGTGGTTATATTTATTGAATTTAATTGGTCTAAAATACTTTTTAAGCATGAGTGTAATCTGATTGTCTGACGATGTCTTTTATATAAAAAGAAGAAAGAACTCATCATTTTATGTACAAATAAAAGGACGATTTTAAATTTATGAGCAGTGATTTTAAAAATGATTTAAGGGATTCTTCCTTTAAGTACAATACTGGTGCCTGTATTTCCAGCTTTCAGTGAGCCATTTGTTCCATGTTTGTTTTTGATATGCAGTCATGCCATGAGAAGACATAAATATGGAACCATGCTGCAGGGTCCTGCACATGTGACACATCCCATGCACATAGCTGAATTGGGCAGTCAATGGAGCACTGACAAAAGTAAACACTGTGTAGCAGTTTATACACCAATCAAAACACTGTGCTGTGGTTTATACACCAATCGAAAAACTCAGCTGTGGTTTATACACCAGTTGAAACACTGTACTGTGGTTTATGCATTAATGGGTCAGATAAATTTCATGTCTGCTTTTTCATAATGTGCCATGCTGCATATATTAAGGCAAGTCCATTGCATACAATTAATATATCAAGTATTCCATGAAGGATCCCTTCAAAGCAGTAGCTCTCTACATCTATAGAAATGGCTATTCTGACTGTAGCATAAATGACCAGTGGTTGCTATAATCTACCATGGCATTGATGTCAGATGCAGCCATAGTGAAATGTGTACGCTATCAAATCCACACAGATTTTCACAATTTTTGCTCATGCACACTGCATAATGATACAGGCATTTAAGTTAGATATAACACAATTTTAGTGCTTTCGTCCAGGTAAAGTGGACTTCATCAGAATGACATCATGTAAGATTACATGATCTCATCAAGTAATTAACATACCTTTCATTTAAGAAAACACTGACATAAATGAGTCTATATTACCAGATGGAAACTTTAGTTAGGCGAATAACTAAAGATCAATCTGGTAATATCAAAATCCAAAAACCGTGAACAGCCAATTTCATGCAGGGAAAGAATTTTCTTGGCCACAACAAAAAAAAAAACTTTTAAACCCAAATCAAGTGGAGGGCTTTGCCCCCCCATGTGAGGTGCTGTGCCCCCCACCCCCAACTAAATATACCAACTCCGAGATCACTTTACATTGGAGAAAAGGGTATAATCCACATAATAGGTTCATAGGTTCATAGGTAGGTACTAGGCTATCAGCCCTGAGGCCTATATAAGCCTAGCCAAAAAGGTTCCCTGGGTTTTGCCACCCAAGAAAATTATTTTCTTGTGCCCCTGTCAAGCAGTGCTGCAGAAGTGATCCCCGGGGTGAATTTTCTATTTCCCATCCAGTTGTCATGGTTTTTCTTAAAGAGGCCCAATGAGGAGCTTTGCTTGACATGAATGGGTAGTTTGTTCCAGAGTATGGGAAGTCTCTGGGACAGGAATCTATCCCTCCAGCATGTTCTGTTTATTGTGGTGACAAGGTTTAGGTCCCTGGAGTGTATGGTTCAGAGAGATTGGGATTTCTTTAAGTGTAGCATGTGCAACAGCTCTGGGTTTGACATAGATTTGTATGTTAGGCAGAGATGGCCTCTGAGTAGGTGATATGCGATGGAGTAGAGCTGGAGTTTTTTGAGATGGACTGCATATGGCATCTGTTTGAGGCTGGTAATCCTCTTAGTGAGGTATTTCTGTGGCTTTTCCAATTGTTGTAGGTGCCTTGTGAGATACATGCCAAATGGGGCATTGTCCTCTATAATAGGTCTGATGAGGGATGAGTAGAGAGGAACAATGACCTCCTTTTTTTCTAGAGGATAACCCTTTTGTGATGAGGTGTGCCACATAGAAGGATTTCCTGACTACCGTGGCGATGTGGTTATCAAAGGAGAGACTACTGTCCACCTGTGTCCCGAGGTCTCTTATCACACTTTCAGTGTTTAGTGAGTTACTGCCTATGTGGTAGTTCATGGGTACCGAGTTTTTCCCAAAGGGGATGACAATGCACTTCTTGGCATTGAGCTTGAGGCCATGACTTTGACACCAAGCATCTCTCTCTGTGAGGCCCTTTTGTAGAATCTCTACATCATTAGGTGATTCTATTATGGCTCCCAGTTTGCAGTGATCTGCAAACTTTGTTAGCCAAAGACCTTCTGTGTTGGCCTGCACTTCAGAGAAGTATATGCCGAATAGGAGAGGACCCAGGACCGAACCCTGTGTTAACCCACTCGTCACTTATCTGAAGTCAGACTTGGAATCGACTACTTTTACTGTGTGGGTTCTGTCAGTGAGCCAGTTGGCCACTCATCTTATGACATAGGGATTTATGCCCAGTTTAGTGAGTTTATCTATAATTCTAGAGTGGGGGATGGTATCAAAAAGCTTGGTGAGGTCAGGATAGGCTGTGTGCACTACCTTGCCCTCGTCTATGGGTCTAGTGACAGCTTCAAAGAAGTCAATCAGGTTTAGTAGACATGATCTACTTTTTACAAAACCAAACTGAGTGGGGTCCAGGGTTTGGAGGTTACCTATGTCTTTGTTTATAAACTCCAATTTGATATGTATGAAGTAACACACTGGAGTCTGACCACCACAATAAATGGAGTAATTTTATTCTGGACAAGCGCTTTCACGTGTATTAAACACGCTTCTTCAGATCCTTAACAAAAGTGTTCTAGTAAATCATGCATATTTATATACTGAGTAACTCCTCTTTAATTAAACAATATACTTAATCAATCAAGCAATTAAAACAGGTGCAGTAATTTAAAAACAGTTTAAAACCATTGTTGTGAAAGCAGCATTAAATACAAAATGAAGTTAAATAAAATGAAATAAAATAAAACATCACTGTATGTTTTACTCAACAGAATTATAAGCAAGTCTACATAAAAATATATAAATATATAACATAGACCATCATGAAACATCGTAAAAAAGCTCCTAACTGTGATCTGTGTAAGAAACTATTTATCAGATGTAGTCCAAAACAAGACTAAATCTAAAATATATGATTGTTCCAAGACTAGTCCATGGAATCATGCACCCTGACCAAAGAGTAAAACAGGTACTGGGACTTGCGTAAATTCGTGGAACGCCTACATTGACAGGTTGCTGCCAGTGAATGCATTATATTCAATGAGAACCCATATGTTATATTATTTAAATATATATGCATGAATCACATAAAAATGTATCTGTGAACCAGAGGATGTATGTGTCTCATACCAGTACATAAAAACTATAAAACTATCGTATGAGGAATAAAATCGTTGAGACAAATCAACGATCATGTAGTGCAGAACATTGTGACAAATATAAAAACATATGTTTGTTGAGACCTCCTCAAACAGAATGAACAATCTTCCCATTCTTCAGCAAAAAAAGTGCTTATACATACTAATAATATCAAGCACAATTGAGTTATAAAAACAGTTCCAAACCTATTTAACACTATATATCTCAGAAGTGGGTCTGGAACACATGGTTCACTGTGTAATAATAGTTGAGTGTACGTTAATCTAAAAACATATATAGTTAATGTCTAAGCAACTGACTGCAAACTTGGAAATATATAACCGTAAATGTTAACAATTGTCAAAAGAGCAAGGATGCAGAGCCAATAATATTCGGTAGCAAGTATATGCTAACGTATATAAATAAATAGGATAGGATAGGCTGTGTGCACTACCTTTCCCTCGTCTATGGGTCTAGTGACAGCTTCAAAGAAGTCAATCAGGTTTAGTAGACATGATCTACTTTTTACAAAACCAAACTGAGTGGGGTCCAGGGTTTGGAGGTTACCTATGTCTTTGTTTATAAACTCCAATTTGATATGTTCCATGGCCTTGCAGACCAGGCTCATCAGGCTAATGGGCCAGTAGTTTCCAGGGTCTGTGGTGGCACCCCCTTTGTGGAGTGGGATAACCATTGCTGTGCACCATTCAGTAGGCACGTAGCCTGAGGTGAGGCTATGACTGAACATGGTACTTAGGTGGGGTGCCGGTTTGTTCTGTAGTTCATGCAGTACGCAGCCTGGGATGTTGTCTGGTCCCATGGATGCTGTGTTCTTGGCTTTGGAGACTGCGGTCTTTACTTGTTCATCCATGATTACAGGGGCTTTGCATTCTTCTGGTATTAAGTTGGGCCCTTTGGAGGGTGAGAGAGGAGTAAAGTTAGCACTGAACCTATCTGCCAGGATCTTGGCAATATCGATTGGTTCTGTATATTTAGTGCCATTGTGCTGTAGCTCAGAGCAGATCTGAGTGTTGCCATTGAGAATCTTGACATAGTTGTAGAATGCTTTCTTGTTGTCTTTGGAATTAGTGGTGATTTTATTTTCATAACTGGCTTTGGAGGATTTTATGAGGGATCTCAGCTTCTTGCTGAGGCTGACCAGGGAGTTCCTCCAATCGTGGGATTTTACTCTTTTTTGCAAGAGCTTCTTCCTTCTGTTGTAGAGTTTGTTTATGGCAGGGGACCCCCAGATTGGCTTTCTTTTTTTGGAGGATAGCGTCTTGGTTCTGTTGGGGATGGCACGATCCATGCACTTGTGTATGTGCTTATACAGTGCATTTGTGTAAGATTCAGTAGTCATACCTCTATTTTCTATCTGCATGGGTGTCGTGAAGTTTGCCACTTCTGTCTTAAGAAGCATAAAGTTGGCTTTGGAGTAGTTTTTGATGGTGGTTTCCTTAATGGGGGGCTGGGGGTGGGATATGGATGTCTAGGGTGATTAGCTTGTGGTCGGATCTGACCAGCAAGGAGTTGACCTCTGGAGTGGAACACTGGTTACCCATATTGGTAATGACCAGGTCCAGGATATTGCTGCCCCTGGTGGGGGTGTGGACAAGCTGATCCATGGCATTGGAATTTATGAATTCCAGAAAACGTTGAGCAAACGAGTTGGTACATGATTAGTTTTTCCAGTTTATGGTGGGGTAGTTGAAATTGCCCATAATTAAGGTATTGGGTTGTACCTTAATATTTTCCAGTATCTTAAGAAAAGAAGAGTGGGAATCCTGAGGCATGGTGGGGGATCTGTAACAAGCTGCAACCTGGATTGCAGTCTTGCCCTGTGTTAGTTGCACTTGGATAATTTTGGATGCATTATGTTGAACTTCTAGCCTGGAGGTGTGGATATCCTTAATGGATATGAACACACCTCCACCTTTAGTGTTTCGGTCCAGGTTAGGTGGCCAAAAGATGTGGTATGAATTATAGCCTGGTAATGCATGGGTGCTCTCTGGAGCCTTGAACCAGGTCTCTGTCACTGCACAGATGTCGATGTTCTCCATTTTAAGGAGTGCCTCGAGTGAGTGCATTTTGATGTTTAGACTTCTAGCATTGAGTAGCATTACCCTCAGAGTTTGCTTGCTTGTACCTGTTACCATGGTGAATTTAATTTAGCATTTGAACCTTGCCTAAAAAGGGCACTATAGGGGTGGCAAGAGCCTTAGCCAGTGTCCGGAATCCCAGAGAAGACAGGTGCAGGCCATCTCTGGCAAAGCATCATGGTCTATCGACCATGTCATCCCAGGAAGACAGATACTGGATCCCCTTAGAATGACACCAGAAGCTTAGACAACTGTTGAAGTCAATCATTTTGTCCTTGTACTGTGGCATCATTCTGGGCAATGGCAGGATGCTGCTCAGGGCTAGGGTCATACCTGCCTGGGGTACAAGATCCAAGAGCTCCTCCATGTCTCTTTTCATGTAGTTCAGGGAGGTACGTCTCAGGTCATTCACAGCAACATGGACAATGACAGAGTCATATTTGTACTTGTTGTGGAGTGACCTGAGTGCGTGCATTATGTGGCGGATCCTGGCACCCAACAGGCAGCTGACAGTAACTCTCTCCTTGTTTAGCCTGGTGAGTGGGACATCAGTGTGCCTGACTATAGAGTCACCTATAACTAGTGTGTTGGGTACATAGTTTTGCCTTATGATCTGAGGTTGAGTGGCACATTGATTTTGTGGGCTATGTTTCATTTGGGTAGTGTTGGGGGGTGGTGGTTGTCTGTGTTTCAGCTTGGGAGGTCTTTGTTGCTTGGGCAGATTTTTATTGAGAGCCTCCATGAATGTAGGTGTGTGATTTGTGTTTCTATATGTGGGTTTTAGTAGTGTGGGTTTTGAAGGATTATGTGTTGAGTGTGGTGTGATGCAGGTGTTAACCTTCTCCTCTTGATTGTCTAGTCCAGTCTTGGCTGGAGAGAGCTTGGCTTCCAGTTTGGCTATATAAGTGCATCTCTCAAAGGTTGTAGTGTTGGATGGTAGGATGAGAGGGTTGTCAGTGTACATGAGGCAATTGCTACATTGCCCCAAGAAGTCCAGATTCAACAGGTGGACAGGAGAAAACATTGGGCACTGACCCATAGACATGCCTGGATAAGTACTTATTAATTTAAGTACTAAGAACTGTTTTCCTCTTGACAAGTGAGGAAAGTCAAGTGCTGTAGTAATTTGTAGTTTATTTAGTGCTTACGAGTTCTGAGCAAGTGCTGAGCACAAGAAAACAGTTTTGAGTGCTGAAACTAAAAAACTGGCTAGTTCTAGCTAAAACAAGCTAGTTTTAGCACCAATCTTAAGAAGAGAAGCAGGCCACGGCCTGTTTGGTGACCCGCAGTCTTGTCCCAGATGATACAATGGTCTGTAGACTTGTAGCCTTTTTCTTGTAGATGTCTCGAATAGCAACCAGACCAGTCAGGTATGTTAAGCACAGACACTCACCCTCTAACCAGAAAGAGTCAGGAATCAATGCACTCTGCTTCTACTCTCACCAGGATCAGAATATAAGCACAGATTCTAAGGTGTCACCTATAAAGCAGTTATTAAGCTTTCTGGTGATCAGCAGTCTCCAGGAAATAATGTAACTGCACTCCTTCTCTTACCAGGAGAAAACAGAAGCACTAATCCCAAGATGACTACTGAGACTAATGGCCAACGGAATTCTTTCCCTGTGTGAAATCAGCTGTTCGCAGATTTTGGATTTTGATATTTCCAGATCAATCTTTAGTTATTGGACTAACTAAAATTTCAGTCTGGTAATATAGACCTGACATAAACATGTCCTATACACAAAATAACAAATCAACATAAACATGAATATACACCATACAAACAGTATAAAATCCAAAAAAAAAATACAGATTGAAAATAATAATATTAAAGCATTTCATCCTAACGTCATATTACAAAAGCTGCTTTTAATCGAATTTAAATGTTTTAAAGCGCTATTAGAAAGGACTAAAATCTCAATGGGATATGGTAGAATGCAGTGCCAACATATTTTGGAGGGGTATAACTTCTACATAGAAGGTTATGTTGAAGTTAAGTTAACCAAAAGCATTATTGTTCAAGTACCGGCATGGTTTATGTCCCACAGTGCCAACAATGTATTTTTTTTACATTGGTAAAACCAAACAGGCACTGAGAACAAGAATTCATCAATGCTGTTATGGCATTCAAAAGTATGATGAAAGGAATGCTTTATACAAACATATTACTAGCAATAGTATGCATAAATTTAGATTGTGGGCAGGATTCACGATGGCTTGCATGGAGTCTAAGAGTCGTGTAAGACTCCATGCAGCCATCGCGATCCAGGAACAGCCCGAAATCCCGTGTAAGAGACAGCTAAAACGACTCTTACACGGGCAGGGTGTGGATATGCTAATCACCCCACTTGCAGCCGAAAGGCATGCAAATGAGGTAGATTAGCGATCCACGAAGCTGAAACCAGCCGGTGTAAGAGTCGTGTTAGTTGCACAAATGTACTCAGTTGACAACTGACTACGTTACTGCAAATAACACAATGGAGCCATGACAGCTCCAAATAAAGTGTGCAAATGTTGCAGTCAGCATGCCAATGGCCAAATATGTGGCCATTGGCATGGTAACCTGATGCAAACATGAAATAATTTTTTTTTTTTCGGAGATCGGCGAGGTTTAAGCGCAGAGCAGCCCAGCACAAATGGGCTGCGCTATATAAAACAGAAAAATAAAGGTTTGAAACCCACAAATGTAGGTTTTATGTAATGCATGGATTTGCAATGCAGGGACTAGCAGACCAAAAACAACATGGCCACCGTCTAGTGGTTGCTAAGGAGGGAAGCTGAGTGTAAGACATGTAACTAAGCATTAGTAGGCAATCCTATGTAAATGAGTGGTAGGATAGTGAATCACACTGTCACACAGCAAATGAGCACATTCCGTGTAGTGTAAGAGTTAGATAAGGGGGAGTAACAGAGTAGGAGATAGGTGACATCACAGGGGGGAATGTCAGGAAGAAATCAAGCTCATTGGAGCAAAGTGGTATGTGAAACATGTCGATCACACAGCAGAAAAAGAGGAGTGTCAACAGATAAGCATGGGAAAGTCAAGAAATGGAAGGTGTACACTGTGGCCAACACCAAAATTTCTTGCTCTACATGCATGCACGCGTGTGCATGCTGGGAGGCACGAGTAGGACAGAGTGCGCATGTGTAAGACAAAGTAAGCATGTGGGAGCCTGTTTAAAGATCTGTAGACCTGTTTGCGCTGGTGTGCGCACGTATTAATCTGAATAAGCAGATTCTGGTCCATGTAAGCATGTGTGCGCGCGTGGTAGCCACTGTGAGCGTGTTTTCGCTGGTATGCGCACTGCTCCCCCTGAGGAAACAGAGAGGAAAAGGAAGCAGAAGAAATAGTAGGAAACTAGCAGGGAAGACTTGTAGAGATAGCAGGTGAAAACAATTAGAAGCAGGCAATTACACAGGCAGAATACAAACCCAGCCCAGCACTTAAAACACTGCAAACAGCATTGCAGTATGTTTCTGTCAAGAGACACTGCAAGACAGGAGTACGCTAGTAGAAGTGAAAACTTAAAAAGCTGCACTCAGACCAAACATGCTAGGGGCTGCCATAGCTGTCATAAGGAGACATAGGAGACTTGCTGAGGGTGGTGACAATGGAAATGCTGCCAGACAACCCACAGTGAGGAGACAGAGAAGAGTGTACAGGCCCAGGGTCACCTACCAGGGGTTACATGAGCTGGAGATAGTGGAGTACTATAGAGTGGACAGAGACCTCCTGCAGCAAATTGTTGAGCTGTGCTCACACACAGAACCAACAGAGGGGAACCCATCCCAGTGGAAACCAAGGTATGTGTTGGCCTAAGAATACTAGCCACAGGTACCTTCCAGAGACCAACTGGTGATATGATGGGAATATCACAGGCATCAGCCTCCAGGGTACTGCACCAGTTCCTGGATGCCATGTCAGCACATGTCGGTGATCATGTATATTTCCCCAATGCCCATGAGGTACTGGCCAGCAATATGCGTCTCTTCCAGCAAATAGCGGAATACCCTGAGGTAGTGGGTGCAATAGACTGCACGCACATATGCATCAAAGCACCAGCCGGGGAGTGGGGTAGGGCCTACATTAACCACAAGGGCTTCCCCTCCATCAACTGCCAGGTCATGTGTGATGCCCAGGGCATAATAATAAATGTGTGTGCTGGCTGCCCTGGGAGCTACCATGATTCCCATATCTGGCATTTGACGCAGCTGTACCAGACATTTGCCAATGGGGACATCCCGCATGGTCACCTAGTGGGGGGTGCAGGTTATGCACTGGAGCCGTGGCTAATGACACCCATCAGAAACGCACACACACCTGAACAGGAACACCATAATGAGGCACACGCACAAACACGTAATGTAATAGAGCGTGTGTTTGGGCTGCTCAAGTCACGGTTCCGGTGCCTGGACACATCTGGTGGAGCCTTGCAGTACTCACCAACTACATGTACCCAAATTGTCATGGTATGTGCTATGCTACATAATATGATCCTGCAAAAACAGCTGCAGCAGGACCAGCATAGGGTTGGGACAAACAGCCCCCCACCATTGCCAAGGCCATCACAGGCAGAGCGTGACTCAGAGGAGGAACAACCTCAACCTGCCTCAGTAGGCAGAAGGAGGCGTGCCCAGTATGCCCTGGCCTTGGCAAAGAGGCAACGCATAGCACATAGACTGGCTCAGTAGGAACCCTGGGAATGATACCCCTCTCTGACTCACTCATATAGTAACAGGGATGCCTAACATGACATAACCTGCCTCAAACATGTACAGGGAGTGTAGTATGTGCATCCGACAGAGGCAGCCCTGCAGCACCACCTGAGGCATGATTGCCATGTGTTAAGCAATGTAACACCATCTAGTATATGCAAACATGAAGACCCAACCTAACATCTCACCCTCACCAAGCATGATGCCACACTATGAAGACAACAAGATCAAGTACAATAATTGGCTGAGGTATTGCTGTTAGCAAGGGGGAACACATGGCTGACAGCCTGGGCTGACATGCTGAGCAAGACATGATGCCCCACTTGCTAGGGATGGCACGCACCCAGCACACCTGGCTGTGTCGACACTGGCAAAGGCTGTTGTCACCCCCACTGTGCCTGGAATAGGTAAGTCTGGAAACACAAACCCACCAACATAGGTAGCACAAGGGATAATAACCTGGACGTAATGCTACCCAATGCCAGAAGTCTAACCTGCAAGGTGCGTGCAGACCAAACCCACCACAGCATGGAGAATGGTAATATGTGTTCTGTAACAGAAACCTGGGCAAGGCCCAGAAGAGCACCCTAATACTACCAGGTTATGCCTCATACCATGCTCTACAGCTCCAAAATATGGAACACATGACAATAGGAGTGTGGCTACCAGTAATTATCAAGAATAACCACACCCCCAGGTTGGTACCACAGCAAGAAGCAGCATGGACTATCCATGGGCAAGTAACACTGTCTCAAACTGTGTACCTGTTTGAAGCCTGCTACAGACCCCACACACAAACCCAGGTACCACAGCCAGCCTTCCTGAAGACACTTCAGAGTATGAATGTCTCAACAAATACCAAACAAGGCACACACAAAGTATGACATAGGTAGCAATCCATTATGTATGGAAGAAGTAATCATGGACCTAGGGACACAAGTGGACGATAACCTGTCATGTGACACTCACATTGCCAAGGTGGCCAGGAAGACCTGCTATATTGCCCACCTTAATATGAAAGGATGCACATGTAGAGCTACAGAGGTCACTGTGCCCCCATACCCTTCCCTTATCAGGCCCATACGAGACAACTATGCCCCAGTTTGGATGTACCTTACCTTACACATGCAGCAGTCAGAAAGAACCCAAATGTTCCCCACCAACAAGATAAAGGGTCCAAACATTGGACATCTGCAGCCTGGCTGAAGAAACCACAGCCCAATTCAGAAGCATACTGCACAGTCAGAGGTGATGTATGCCTGATGTAGAAGGCCATGTCCAATCCAGAATGAATGGACATGCTCCACTGCAGAAACCCCAAATCCAGCAGACACACCACAGTGAGATATCTGAACCTCTACACATAGATTAATAGGATGTACTGGATGGACAGATCCATAACCCAGAGGCTCAGGACACTCTGGAACAGAATCCCAGTCCATGATAGGCTGAGCTCCACACACAAACTCAACAAGAGAAATCCGGTGAAGTGCATGGGAGATAGTAGGTGTACACTGGGGGCCATCCCTGTGTCACATCTAGGAAAGTAAACCCTACATGGGCATAATATGCACATTGCAAGGGGTGTTGAGACCCACACACAGTCTGTCCATGCTCAAACAAGGCCAGGGCAGATAGCCTAGTATGAACCTATGATGATACAAATTGTGCAGGACACAAAGGATTATCACACAGCTGTCCTACCTGATGGTAGGAACCATGGTGATAATCCACAGATATGCTCTGCAGCACTCTAATATCACAAACAATACACCAAACCCACACACATTGCCAACAGCCTACCAAACAGATTCCTTCCAACCTCCCCACCAGCACCCAACTGCCAAATATCTATCCCAGGAGAGTGCTGGCCCCCGACATTGCAGATGCTGAGGTAACAGCCAGCATCCACAAAGCACAGCACAAAACATCAATGGTACCAGATGGTGTCCTGGGTTGTGTCCAACAAGTACTGTAAGAAGAGTGGAACAGCAAATATCATTACTGTGCACTATCAGTCCTACCACAGGATATGTACCCAAAGAGCAGTGTACAGCAACAGTGGTCCCACACCACAAAGGGGGTGCCTGAATGGATACTGCAAACTATCACCCCTCAACCCCGACTATCTAGGTTGGCAAAGTAATGGAGAGGATGATCATGGATCCCATGAATAACGAGATTGGGTACCTAAAGACATTGGACCCTACCCAGTGTGGCTGTCATAGGGCAGATCCTGCCCCGTACACATGTCTGACTCATGTGAAACGTGCACCAAGCCCAGTGATGTGGGGAATGTTGATCATACAGCCTATCTGCACCTTGCTAAACCCTTCCATACAATACCCTAGTTGGCAGTACAGATAAGCTCACCAGCCTAACTATATACCCCCATACAAGTAAATGGGTTGCAAACCAGCTCAAGGACAGGACTGACCTGGCAGACATGCTGTAGCCATGGCAGACTGCAAACCAGGTACAACTGGCATCCCACAAGGCATGGTCCTGGGACCTCTCTTGCATGCTATATATGTCACATAGGTACAGGCCAACATGGACGGACTCTGTCTGAACAGGTTTGCAGAGAACTACAAACTGGCCACCATATCGGACCCTCTAGCTGACACAAGCAACCTACAAAAGGCACACATAGAAACACACAAGTGGTGCCACAGCCATGTCAACAAGTTAAATGAAGAATAGTGTATAGTCATCCTCTGTGGAAACACAGTACATGGCAAGAAATTACCACATAGGTGTTAACCCAGTAAGTACATCAGGAGAAATAACAGACCTGGGGACACAAGGTGATAGATATCCTGCATGTGACAACCATGTGTCTGTAGTGGTCTCAGAAACATACCACATACCCACATAATCATGAAGGTAAGCACAGCTTGGTTAGGGCATGGCAATGTGCCTCTCCAGTCATCCATCAGCAGCCCCACAATTGTGTACAATGGCCCTTCAGGGATGTACCATAGCAGACACCTGCAGCAACTGGAAAGACCACACAAATACCCCACCAGGATGATCGCAGAGCTGTAACAGATGCCATGTGTCGCCTGAGTAAAGAAACTGCAGCTCCACACAGTGCCATACTGCCTGGCTGGAGGTGAACTGTGCCTGATGTATAGAGCCATGATCAACCTGGTATCAATGGACATTTGGCACCATGTAAACACTGAATGCTGGTGACCTATGCAGCTGACAGGCCTGAACCCCAGCACAGACATAAACAGGACATGCTGTACCGATTGGTCCATAACCCAGAAGCTCACTCCACTCATGACTAAACTCCCACTACAGGATATCCAGTCCCTCAGTGACTGTCATCCAGAGGAATCATGATGACTGGATGGGAGATGGTAGGTGTACCCTGGATATCACCTGTATGTCATGGGTAGACAGAGGCACAGCACACTAACTGTGACATATGTCATGGCAAACACCAGTAAATGTGTGTTGAAGGACAAACACTCTCTGACTAGCATTACAAATGGACTAGGGCACATGGACATTGTTTGTCACTGTCCACACAAGTTGTGGAATACATTAACAATGTTGGACAATCATGTACTATGCTGTCCATATCTGAACAAAATGCAACATGGTCATATCTGCACAACTGGCCCTCAACCAATCTGGTGTGCTTACTATAAATATTACAAGCAGTGATCAGACTGAAACCGATTATACTGTCCACCACAGTGAAAGTACTGCACCAGTACACTATACGACAATACAACTGTTTTGTCAGCAGGAAAGGATGATGACAACTGTATGCAAACTATCCCATGGTGACCCTGCAGGCACAGCATAATGCCTGTTAGGTTCAGACACAAAGCAGTTGGGCAGTAAGAACACAACCTGATGTCCAACACTCAACTGTACATGTGATATATAGATGGCGTCCACACACAAACACAAATGTGGTGGTCCACAAATCCCAACATAAGGAAAGGTCACACTGGGCATGCTCTCACACTTAGATAAATGAGATGTGGCAGTCAAGAAGCCATACAAACTGCAAACTGGGCATGCTCACACACTTAGGCCATATCACAGTTCAGCAGTTGCACACACATATCTGGCATTTCTATGTGTTAACACAGGAACCTCCCACAATACAGACATCTGCCCAGTGCACACAGTGAAGTTACAACAGAGACATAAGTAAAGTACTGGATCACACTCATATGCAAACATCCCCCACAGTACACATGTTCTTTATAGAGATAGGGAAGGCTATGGCAATAAAGACCCACAAACAGTATATGAGCAACAGATACATGCATCTGACAGGTAAACATATGGCCATAGAGTGCAATACCTGGCTGTTGTCCCTAGGGAATACAGAAGGCTATCCACAGTGTATTTGGCATTTGCCTCCACAGTACAGTAGGCCACTGCGCCTGTGCAAAATTAATGCATACATATGCTCTCCCCTGTACTTATGGATAGTCACAGATGTACATACCTCTTCATCCATAATGATGTCAGCACACTCTACATATGTCAGGAGCAGGAATTATACCCAGTAATGTGAATAGTGTGCTCCGCTACTGCGTCTCTAACAAGTGTCATAACATAGTTAGGTAGGGGTTAGAATTCTGCAAGTGCTCAGTGTGTGTGTGAATGTGTGTGGGGGAGTAGTGTGTGTAATTCCATGTGTATGAGAGATGTCCCTTTTGGCAACTAGTACTACACAACACATGCTGTATATTCCACTGTCTAAACAGTGATGATGTCAGCACCCTATAAGTACAGCAGGAGAAAGCAATTCCCCCCAATAATGCAAGTAGCGCACTCTGCTAATGCATCTCTCACAAGTGTCATAACATGGTTAGGTAGGGGTTTGAATCCTGCAAGTACCCAGTGTGTGTGTGAAGGAGTAGTGTGTGCAATTCCATGTGTATGAGAGATGTCCCTTTTGGCAACTAGTACGACACAACACATGCTGCATATTCCACTATCTAAACACTGATGATGTCAGCACCCTATAAGTACAGCAGGTGAAAGCAATCCCCCCAATAATGCAATTAGTGCGCTCTGCTAATGAGTCTCTCACACATGTCATAAAATAGTTAGGTAGGGATTTGAATCCTGCAAGTGCCCAGTGTGTGTGCAAATGTGTGTGGGGGAGTAGTGTATGCAGTTCCATGTGTATGAGAGATGTCCCTTTTTGGCAACTAGTACTACACAACACATGCTGCATATTCCACTGTCTAAACACTGATGATGTCAGCACCCTATAAGTACAGCAGGAGAAAGCAATCCCCCCAGTAATGCAAGTAGCGTGCTCCGCTAATGCATCTCTCCCAAGTGTCATAACATAGTTAGTTAAGGGTTTGAATCCTGCAAGTGCCCAGTGTGTGTGTAGGGGAGTAGTGTGTGCAATTCCATGTGTATAAGAGATGTCCCTTTTAGCAACTAGTACTACACAACACATGCTGCATATTCCACTGTCTAAACACTGATGATGTCAGCACTCTATAAGTACAGCAGGTGAAAGCAATCCCCCCAATAATGCAAGTAGCGCGCTCTGCTAATGAGTCTCTCACACATGTCATAAAATAGTTAGGTAGGGATTTGAATCCTGCAAGTGCCCAGTGTGTGTGCGAATGTGTGTGGGGGAGTAGTGTATGCAATTCCATGTGTATGAGAGATGTCCCTTTTTGGCAACTAGTACTACACAACACATGCTGCATATTCCACTGTCTAAACACTGATGATGTCAGCACCCTATAAGTACAGCAGGAGAAAGCAATCCCCCCAGTAATGCAAGTAGCGTGCTCCGCTAATGCATCTCTCCCAAGTGTCATAACATAGTTAGTTAAGGGTTTGAATCCTGCAAGTGCCCAGTGTGTGTGTAAATGTGTGTAGGGGAGTAGTGTGTGCAATTCCATGTGTATAAGAGATGTCCCTTTTGGCAACTAGTACTACACAACACATGCTGCATATTCCACTGTCTGAACACTGATGATGTCAGCACCCTATAAGTACAGCAGGAGAAAGCAATCCCCCCAGTAATGCAAGTAGCACGCTCTGCTAATGCGTCTCTCACAAGTGTCATAACATAGTTAGGTAGGGGTTTGAATCATGCAAGTGCCCAGTGTGTGTGTAAATGTGTGTGGGGGAGTAGTGCGTGCAATTCCATGTGTATGAGAAATGTCCCTTTTCACAACTAGTACTACACAACACATGCTGCATATGCCACTGTATAAACACTGATGGTGTCAGCACCCTATAAGTACAGCAGGAGAAAGCAATCCCCCCAGAAATGCAAATAGCACACTCTGCTAATGCGTTTCTCACAAGTGTCATAACATAGTTAGGTAGGGGTTTGAATTCTGTAAATGCCATGTGTATTTTTGTCACACAGTTTGTCCATGTGTGTGGGGTGTTGTTCCCAATATTGCACGACATACATTATATTAGTAATGTCAATGCACAGATGATGTATGTGTGTACCACCTACACACATGTACCTGTGAACTGCAAGAGTTCCCATGTCCGAAGCCTGCCTCATGTGAATACATGGAATATGCATCAGACAACTGTATGACTGTGGTGTTCTGTGCAGGGGCTGCATGTGGTATGTGACTATACAGTGTGGGTTGTAGATGGTGTCAACCCACCAGCGAGGGATACATGATTGGTCTGGAGCATATAGTCCACATGTTGGTGATGAACAGGTGCAGCATGTTGTCACTACTTGTGAGAGTGGTAACAGGTTGTTCCATAGCAATGCAAGGAATGAATGATAGGAAGCCTTTAGATAGGGTCTTGCAGCTAGAATAATGCTCACACTGTATGTTAGGGTAGTCGCAGTACAACCATATAATGGTGTGTGTGTAGAGACCGTCATATTCCCAGTGTTGTCAGGAAGTCCAAGTGGGTTTCCTGGGTATGCGAGTGTGGTGTGTGCCAGGCTATGAACCTGAAGGCAGTCTAACCCACTGTGTGTTGCACATGGAGAGGCTCTGATGCTTTGTGCAGTGCCACCAACCTGGGTGTGTGTGTGTATCTGAGGTGCCTTTGGATACATCCCCCCTGTTCTGGTTTGGGGCATGTGTAGGGGATGACAAGCATGGTATCAGGAATGACCTGGCACTGATGGTGTGCACCTGGGAGCCTTGTGCCAGGAGTCTGTTACTGCATGGATATTGCTGTACCCCATGCTAAGGACAGTTTCCACTGCATGCATCTTGAGGTTTACACTGCTGTTGTTGAGTAGCATTGCTATTAGTGTCCCATCCTGTGTGATACCTGTGTAGGTGGCTATATAATGTCAGCCTTGCATACAAAGGCACTATGTGTGTAGCAACAGCCTCTGCCAATATACAACGGCCCATGGGTGACAGGTGCAAGCTGTCCCAAGCAAAGCAATGTGGCATGTCCAGCATGTAATCCCACACTGACAGGCATTGGATCCCCTTTGAATGTCACTGAAAGATACGTTAATTGCAGAAACTGATGATCCTGTCTACATATTGTGGCAGCATTCATGGTGAGGGTGAGATGCTACTCAAGGCCAGGGTCATACCGGCCTGTGCAGCAAGCTCAGAGAGCCCCTCTATGTCCCCTAACATGTAGTCCAGGGAGGTGCATCAGAGGTCATACACACTGGCACAGACAATGACTGAGTCATACTTCTACATGCCTTGGAGTGACCGGTATGCTTGTGTTATGTGGTGGATCATAGTGCCCGATGGGCAGCTCAGCATGACGGTCACCTTGTTCAGCCTGGGAGCAGGACCTCCATGTACGTGACGATAGAGGTACCTCATACAACTGTAGCAGGTGTGTTGTCTAGCCGTATGGCCTGTGACTGTTTGGCACACCAGCTTTGTGAGCTATGTGTTGCATGTGCTCTGCTCTGGCATAACGTTTGCTTGTGTGTCTGCTTTGCAGGTGTCATCTGCTCAGGCAGGATGCTATTCTGAGAGCCCAATAATGTACCTGTGTGTTTCTGTGTTTGGATTGGGGTTGTGGCAGGTCTATGGGAGACTGGTGCTGTATTCACTGTAGTATCCCACTCCACCTGACAGGGAATGCCAGTGCTGTGTAAACAGAGCTTAGCCCCCAGTTTGGCTGTGTGGTTGCATCTCTCACATGTGTTGTACATGTATGGGAAGGGGAGAGGGTTGTCTGTGTACATGAGGCAGCTGTAACATTGCCACATGACTCAAAGGTTCACCAACTGGACCTGAGAGTAGATCGACAGGTGACCTTTGCACATGCTACAATAGCATTGTGACTCCCATACTAAGTAACGACACATAGGGCCAATGGGGAACAAGGTACTCAAGGTGACTATGTGAGGGTGTAGTGCTCCTGATTTGTTAGTGCTGGCATATATGAATGCTGTCTTGAGCAAATGTGAGGTAAGTCATATGCAATGTGTTACAGACAAGCTACATGCAAACAGGACAAACAGTGACGTTCTGTCAAGTAACACGTGGACATCAGTACAGTAAGCAACACAGATGTCACTAGGGATCCACAGAGGCACTGTATATCTGCACTGCAGGTGGAATCAGTGTTTCAGGAACATAAAAGGCAAACATGCATACAAACAAAGCTACAGTCAGCAGGCCTGTATGTAGACTATGCTACAACAAACAAGGTGTACGACTTCCAGTAGGTAACAGTTCATATATGCAGGCACTATAAGCCAGTACCCAGACATTCCCAGGTCAGACGGGCTGGGTCCAGCCGCACCCCACACAAGTGTATAGACCATGTACCTTTGTAATGTTGAATAACTGGCCTGATACCCAAGTGCTCATACCTGTAATAATACACATGTCAAATAACAGACACTGAGCCCTCACTCAGCAGTTCCAGACTTAGTATGATGTATGCTACCTGTCCTGGCACCACAGTATCCTTGACATGTATGGACACTCTCCCTCCTGTCATAGTTAGTTCTGTGTTTTGGTGCTGTTATGCATGGTATGAGGTGTGACCTTGTAGTGCTAGTGTGCTCTTGTGAGCCTTGAACCTGTTGTGTAGTACTGCACAGCTATCAACATCCTGAAAAATCTGCATTGCAGAGTCGTGTGTGGACAGCATGCAACTCGCAGTTGACATGGCCATCACTGAGTATCAGTATGTACATTGTTACATCCCCTGTGCTACCTATGTAGGTGGCCATCCCTTCACAGCCTCACCACCAGTATGCAAAGATGTGCAGACAGAACACTGTGGTAATTACTATGGGTGTACAAAACAATACAATGACATTCATACTGTAACTGCATCAGACATGCTGGTATATACCCTCAATGCTATCATTACACTGTACTGTTGTCAACATCATACTATTACAATATGTCTATGTACTCACCCTGTGCATCAGCACCATGTTAACCTGTTCCTGCACCGATTTTACAGATTGCAGGAGGTGGCACAGTTTCATCATATGCACATGGTGTGTACCTGGTATGCCTGAGTCTGCCACTGATACAACCAATTAACATGTCTGTGTGTGTGTGTGTGTTGGTGAGGGACAGCAGTGCAAGATGGGGCAATGTTGATGCAGTGTGTGCATGTATGTGGTAGCCCTAGGTGTTATCACTTTGCATGTGTGTATAAATGCACACAGTCCCACCTCATGGCTGCCATATACAGGTGTTTGTGGACAGCCACAGACTGTACCTGCCAGGTCATACAGATCACTGTCTGTGGCCATGGACACAGTACCTGTGCCTGGCAGGGGTGCTACGGACCGTATCAGGTACTAAGCCAGACTGGGTACTGTCATCAGAAGCAGGTGTTTGTTGACTGGAGACAAGTCCCTTTTGGGACTGTCCAGCGCCACATGCACGTCATCTCCTGGGGTGGTCTGATGACAGCACAGACCCAGCATTGCTGGGGCTGCTGCTGGCACTATGTGAGC
This sequence comes from Protopterus annectens, assembly GCF_019279795.1. NCBI lineage: Eukaryota > Metazoa > Chordata > Ceratodontiformes > Protopteridae > Protopterus > Protopterus annectens. Next base: position 838,135,337 of record NC_056733.1, read on the forward strand.
AGCAGCGGCCCTGTTGTCATCCGCGATGGCTGCCAGCTGCTGCTGTTGCTGGCATATGGCCACGTCGACGCCTCAACCGTCCACCATTGCCCTGGCTCATGGACATATAGTTGTGGAACAGATCTAATTCATCCCCCCAATGTCTGTCAATGACCTCGGTGAAGTTGCGGATGGCAGCCGCAACATCACACATACTGTCACTCATGGCTGTGCGACATGCTCTCAGCTCCCTCAGACCCTGTCTGGTGTACCATTCCATATGTGACTGTGCCTGCATTACAGCCCGAAACATAGCTGGGGTTGAAAGACCTCTGTGGGCATGTCTGACAGGGGTGGTACGCCCATGGATGCTCCCACGAGAACCCATGGACGTCTGCCTGTGTGGTACCATGTCAGGACCCTGGCCATGGCTGCAGTGTGGGGATGCATGTGCCACCGGTACCACATAATCCTGGTCAATGCCCACTGTATCCTGTCCATCACCTAGGGACATTGGTGACAAAGGATGCATTGGCAGGATGACTGTGCGCATTGATGGGGTCGACAGCTGTGTAGTGTCAATTGGCTGACCAATGACGGACCCTGGCACACCTACCTGTGCCATTACACAGGTATCATCATTATCACTATCTACAGCAGCTGATTCAGGTTCCCTGCTGCACGACACCAGAGCAGCACCAGAACCTGTGGGAGTAAGACAGGAAACACAGTTTACAATGTGTACACAATGCCACCACTGATGCACACATGCACACATGCACACATGCACACATGGACACATGCACACATGCACACACCTCAGTATATGAGATATCAACCCACAGACACAAACACACCTGCAATCACACACATAGCACTACTGCTTCAACCTATTATTACTATTAGTATACAGAGTATTGAAGGTAATGGTATTACACACTCACCAGCATGGATAGGCTGCCTTGCTGTTACACCAGAGGGACCCGCAGAAAAGAGACATTTATCGTCAGTGGGCACAACTGTGCCATTGATACTGTGGGCATGATATAGTTCAGTAGTGCAACAGTTAGCTTCCACAGGTGTACTGCAGATATTGAGGATATCACTAATGCACAATAATTACCAAGATTACAGCTACAAAACGAGGACACACCTCACACATGCATAACCTAACAGTGTACAGAATGGTCAATTATACACATGGCATGTTACCTGCACACTCTGTGTCCTGCTGCTGTGTTGCTCCAGCCTCCATCATTACACATGTATGCTGTTGTTGTTGCTGCTGTGCTGAAGCCACAACACTCAGGAGTAGTCCCTTCAGTCTGGTGAGGGGGGGATGTCTAGCCACCCCACCACCTGTGGCAAGCTGCTGCCTGTGGATATCCGATGCACGCTGATGGACATTTCTAATTAGATCACTGCTGTGATGGCGTACCTGCTCATATGTCCGGTTATGTGTGCCTATGTCATTTACCCGACGGACCAGGTCTTGCCACAGTGCAGCCCACTCCTGCTGGTTCTGGCTGGTGCTGGAAAAGAGTACAGCAAAATCCTGCACCAGGCTCTGGTGTATCTCCTCCTCCTCTGCAGTGGAGTAGACAGGGTTCCGCTGGTGAACCATGGCCCTGAAAAGGAGAAGGAAAATAAGTCAGCAATATCTGTCAGCAAACTATAGCACACATAATACACATAATACTCAACTGCAGTGATAAAACTTAAGCACCATATATAGCATCTGTCTGTCTATTTGGGGATACACATGTACATGACCAGATATCAGTGCTCGTCCGACAACTGTGCAACAGTACCTGGCACACTCCATATGACAGACTAGTATACTGCAGCAGTCAACACACTGTTTCAGGTAAAATACACAACCTCACACTGGGGGTTTGTATCAAGGTACTGTATGGGGAACATTATCAGCCCATGCACTGCACACAATGCACGTTACATATTTCACTGGTAATGCACACTACTCTTACTTGCCATAACCCTACCTACACCACAGTGACATACAGGGTAACACAGCACAACATATGGCAATGTAGTATGTGTTGATTGCAATACCTCACACACCTGTCTCTGGCCTCACACCAAGGACACACACTACCATGACAGACAGACAGTCATGGTGAGCAATCACACCAGTACACAACATGCACCCAGTCACTAGCACACTCATTCCACCTCACATATTCTGTTTGCAATGTGTTCATGGGTGTGCATTGTGTCCTAGGTAGGTAGTGTGCTTTTGGCCCTGGGCCTACAGCAGCATACTGTTATGCTACCCTGCCCCTTGTGACACATGTTTTATGATCGTACCTGCTCCTTACAAACAGTTAAACAGGGTGACTCATATGGCATATTACCTATCTGCATAACATTAAGCAGGGGTATGTCTGACATCTACTCATGGGGAGCCTTGCTTCTTAATTCTGTGTGGTCTACTACAGGGTATGTCATATCTGTGGGTAGGGTCCTGTACCTCCACCATTTGCTCTATACTGCAGTGACAAGGACGACAGACATAGGTAATTTGTGTTGTGGATGTTGGAGGTGTTACCATGGTTGTTAGACAACTGTCATGGGTGTGACCGAACTATGTATATCCAGCAGTGGTAACCTCTATGTAGGTAGTCTGTGTGCGCTCTGTGGTATTTGAGTGCATTGACACAGTTACTTGCATATGTCTGTGTCCTTCTCCATATCTGTAGCTGTCATGGGAGGTAAATACCGTGTAGGACATTGTGGGGTGTGGAGGGGTACAGTGACCTACATGTCCATAGCTGACACACCATGTCCGCTGACACATTCCATGTACAGGTATTACAGGACTCGTGTGCCACTGTGTATATCGATGTGGAGCCTATTGTACACTTGTTGAACCTGTTCCCCCCTGACACATGCAGTGGTGGGCAGGCATGTACATATGTGGTGGTTACTGGTATCAGTGTTTTTGAATGGGGTATGGTACTCCAGTATCCACACTGGTGTTCACTCCATGCCTGTGACACCAGGCACCTGTTGCAAGACATCTGCACACATGTGCCTCACACAGTCTATATATGTATATATATATATATATGTATATATATATTGATACATTTATATCTGCATATGGATATATATCTGTTTGTATATATGTTTATATAATATGTATATATAGATGTAGATATATACATATAGATGTGGGGAGAGAGTGAGAGAGAGACACAGGGTGAGTGTGAGTGTGAAGGGGTGGGACAGAGAGTGAGAGATAGTCATATACAGACATATCTGTTGTCAGTCAGATCTATCTGTATATGTATAAGTCTCTGCAGATATCTATATATGTAAGTGTGTATTACATATATCTGTACGTACATATTCTACCAATCTCGATGTCTGTGCAGTAAGTGAGAACCTGGTTCAAGGCTCCTGAGGGCACACCAGCAGTACCAGGCTATACCCCGTATCATGCGTTTTGGCCCCAGGACTCAGGACAAAACAAAAAGGGAGAGGGTGTGTCCATATTCATGGAGGACACACACACCTCCAGGTTAGTGGCAACACATGAAGCATCACAGACCATCCAGGTGCAGATAACCGAAGACATACCTGCTATACAACTGGTAGCATGTTACAGACCACCCTCCCAATCTCAGGGACCACAGTCTGCCTTCATGTAGACCTTGGAGGATATGAATGTCCCACCACACATCATCATATTGGGATACTGCAACTACCCTAACATACACTGGGTGCATTATTCTACCCCAAACACCCTAGCCCAAAGGTTCCCAGTATTCACTATGTCAAATGCAATATAACAGCTAGTCACCTCTCCAACAACAGGAGATAATATACTAGACCTGATCATCACAAACATGGGGACAATGTGCTACACACTGGAAGTATACCCCTCACTAGTCACATCTGACCACAGTCTAATCCCCCTGGATATACATATCCCACCTCCCCCACAAAACAAAAGACTACAGTGGGAAACCTCTCACATGCCGACTTTACACTTCTTATAACTGAGTTGGTATCCTTAATGCCCACTGGGCCAGTGTAAACCACTTCCCACAATGCAGACACCTTCACATATGCTTTCTACAGACATCTCCAAGAATGCATGGATCATGCAATCACAAATGTAACCATGACCCTCTCCACCAAGGGCAGGCGTCCTGTCTGGTGGACCCCAGCATCGAACAAATTGTATAACAACAGAAGGTAGTTACTGCACATGCAGGCAGAGCATACTTCCATAGAGCTACGGCATCTCTGATCAGCAGTAGTAGAAAGATACGTTTTGTCGTACAAACATGCAAGGCCAACAATGAGATGGACATCGCTATGGTCACTACAGATAACCACAAGGCCTTCCTCTGCTATGTTACACACCTGGGTGGGAACCCTCAGTTGTGTTCACAGTTAGTTCACAGTGACAAACGCTACACTGAACACACAGATAATGCCAACAGTCTGGCAGACAGGTTCAGTGCAGGTTTCTTCCCTCCCTCACCCACACATGTGGAATTACTTATCCCAGCTGACTGTAACCTCCCTGTCATCTCAGATGTCCGGCTGGGAACCACCCTCAGTAGAGCTGTAAATACAGCATCAATGGGACCCAACGGTATTGCAGGTTGCATGCTACGTGAACTGCAAGGGAACTACACATGCACATTACATGCTATTCAGCTGTAGCCTTACTACAGCATATGTACCTGGACACTAGCATACAGCAACAGTAGTCCCACTCCACACAGGAGGCACCTCTACAGACCCTGGTAACTACCACCCCATAAGCTTAACCAGCCTGGTCTGCAACACTATGGAAAAGATCATTATGGTACCCATACACAGAGACATTGGGGACTTAGACACTTGATCCCACCCGGTTTGGCTTTGTAGAGGGCAGATCCTGCCTTATGAACCTGGTTGACCTTTTCAAATCAGTCACTAGAGCCATTGATGAGGGCACAGCGGTCCATACAGCCTACCTGGACTTGCCTACGGCATTCGACACAATACCGCACTCTGACATCATAGACATGATCAACAGCTGAAATGTAAATCCATATGTCACATGATGGTTTGCAAACCGGCTAACGGATAGAAACCCTACAGTCAACCTCACTGGTGCCATGTCAGACTCAGAGCCAGTCACATGTGGTGTCCCACAGGGCTCTGTCCTGGGACTGCTCATGTTCGGCATATCATTCTCAGATGTGGAAGCAGACATGGGAGGGTAGTGGCTGATAATGTTCAAAGATGACTGCATACTAGGCGCCATAGGCGATACACCTGTTGACACATACATCCTACTGACAGGCCTCACGGACACCAACAACTGGTGCCGGAGTCATGCCTTACACTGCATGCCACGTAATGTATACTCATACCCTTTTGGACGGACAAGGTACCTACATATTATCACATAGACAATAACCCACTGAGTACAGACAAAGTAATCGGGGACCTGGTGACACTGTTCAATGCTGACCTCTCATTTGACACCCACGTTGCCAAAGTGGTTGGATGGACTTCCTACCTTGCCCACCTTATCATGAAGGGATTCACATCCACATCAAAAGAGGTCATTGTACCCCTATACTCCTCCCTTATCAGGCCCATGACTGTGTACTATGCCCCATTTGGTATGTACCTCACCTGGCACTTGCAACAGCTAGGGGGACCCCATAAGTACATCACCAGGAGGATCAAGGGTCTGCAACAATTGTCATATGCTGCCAGACTAACGTAACTCATGCTCTATTCCAGTAGTAGGCCATGTCCAATCTGGTATTGATGGACATGTTCCACCTCATACAATCCAAATCCATCAGAAGCACAACAGCTATGGATTTAAACCTCAGCACACATATGAATAGGGCATACTGTAGGGACAGATCCATCACTAAGAGGCTTCCCATACTGTAGAACAGGATCCCAGTTCATGTTAGGCAGAGACCCTCACTGACACTCTTCATGTGCATTCTTGACAAGTGGATGGGAGATCCTAGGTTTACAGCAGGGTTCTTCTCTGTGTCACTACTAGACAGAGGCACAGTAAACTAATACTATTATGTAGGGGGGTCTTCACTGTGTCACTACTATACAGAGGCACGAGTTTCTAAATCTATTCTATACACTGTCTGCAGATAGCCTAGTACTAAACTATGACACTGTGAAACTTATATGTCTATGTATTTCTACATCCCTCTCTATCTATGTATACACATATGCATATTATATATATATATATATATATATATATATATATATATATATACATATATATATATATATATATACACATACATATCTCGATATACATACGTATACACATGTTATATATATATATATATATATATATATATATATATATATATATATATATATTTTAGTTCCACATATGTATACTCACAGTAACATTCTGCTGGACATCCATTACTGTACAACCTACTTGTACATTGCACTACAGCCTACATTGCTATGTGCACATAGCTACCGTCACATATATATGTATGTGGAGCCTTCAGTGACAGTTTCAGTATGTCCCCGGCCCTATGCACATCTGCATATACATAGATACAGACCAATAACACATCTAGAGGGTTCACAGTATGTAGAGTATTATAGTAGTACTTTACATTACTTTACATTACCTGTGTTTGTTGCAGCTGTTTGTGTAGGCTTGCAGTTGCTTGGCCTGCTGTCAGCCTCTTTGCTTTGTTGTTTCAGGTTTTTTTTTTTCTTTCTCTTTCTTTCTTTCTTTCTTTCTTTCTTTCTTTCTTTCTTTCTTTCTTTCTTTCTTTCTTTCTCTCTCTCTCTCTCTCTCTCCCTCTCTCTCTCTCTACCTCCAGCGGGTGCAATGACAGTATTGCATGTGTGGACTGGGAGTACAGGATGCTTTTGTAAGTATCTGCACATGTCCATGCGATGGCCTCTGCACCAATTGTTAGCCAGCATTTACTAATTGCATGCAGCCTTTTGTGTAGTGATTGCAGTTCTCACTCTGTTAGGTAGGCGTAGCCCTTTCAGATTATCAGGGTGGGGACCATGCTGGTTTGCTGTGGACACTGTTCTGTGAGTGTAAGGGTTGGTATGTCTCTCATATTTCAGGCTGTGTTGTAGACACTACAATGCATGTTGTTCTGTAAGCTGAGTATTCCTTCCTCCAGAGTCCTGTTCTCCGTGCGTATGTAAACTGACACCTATGACTAGTAATACTGTGTATATGGGTGTGTGTGCTTTCCTGTGGGGATTGTGGTGTAACTGGTATATAGCAGTGGCTCTTGCAATCTGTTGCTATGGCTTCAATATTTGGCCTTTACATTCACTCCTTGTATGCCTGCTATGTGTCTTTCCTGTAATGTGTTGCTATGGCTTTCCTATTTTCCATTTACATTCACAGCTTGTAATGCTTGCTAAATCTGTTTGGGCAGCAATTCCCTATGTGTTTGTTGTGGTAGGGTGTTACTGCATGCAGTGTGGTCTGGCCATGGTGTGGGCCTTGACACTTACAAGAGTATTTGATCATGCTGCTGAGCAGGCCTCAGATACTCTCAGGTGCATCTTTTATCAGCCTCATAGGTTCATAGGTTCATAGGTTCATACTAGGCTATCTGCCCTAGGGCATTTATAAGCCTAGCCAGAATGTGTTTGGCTTTCGCCACCCAATTTAAATTTATTTTGCTATGCCCCTTTTCGAGGTTAGTATACTGTGCCTCTGTCTAACAGTGACACAGAAGTGATACCCGGGGTAAACCTACGATCTCCCATCCACTCATCAAGATTCCTCTTGAAGAGAGTCAATAAATGTATCATGGAATGGTATATAGCAGTGGGATACTCCAATGACATATTCTGCAGTTGTGAGTGGGTTATTTCAAGCATATGTATTAGTACACCATTTGTGCTGTGCAGATGGTGCATACCTTCAGTCATTCATAGTTACCATTGCATGTGTAGTTACACCTTTCTGCCTACTGTTAGTACAATTGACAGGGTGTCAGTGGGGCACAGTTGACATTTGTTTTCACATCAGGGACATCCCTGTAACTCAGTCACAGTTGCTATGTCTGATCTCTTAACTATTCAACTATGGCAGTGTTTTTGTCCTGCTCTGAGTATGTGTGTGGCTTGCCAGATGCTAGTGTGACATTATTACCTAGTAGCTACCAACTAGCATGACTGTTTCTCAGCACACAGTACTATTTTACAAATCCACTAGATTTGACAGTAAATATACATGACATGCTTTGTGTACTAGACTTGCTATATACCCTTTACATTAATTCCTACTATTATATGATATATTTCTTTCAGCACAATGTTCTTGTATAGCAGTCATGGCTTAATGGTAAGTCATGCAGACTAGTGTTTCCAAGGTCCTGGGTTCGAGACTGAGGGAGGTATTTTATTTTGCTGCTGAGAAAACTACATGCCTTGTCATTCAGAGTGACTAAGGCACTTTTAAGCAGTTGTAAGCGGGTTAGCGCTGGTTTGCGTGGAAGTTACGCATACGCACTGCCGCTTAGCTTCGCGCACACCCACTTACTACTGCTTAAAAGTGCTTACTCTCGCGCACACCCGCATTATTTTCTTTTAAAGAAAAGAAAATGGGGAGATAGGAAAGTGGTGAAAAAGGGGGCACAAAGAGGGTAGGACAGTAGGAAAACAAGCTTGGGTTTTGCAGGAGGGATGTAGGAAAGGCCCATAGCTGCCCATTTCTTCGTCAGCAACAGCTGTGCATATGTTTGTAATTCGGTGTGAAATTTGAAACCTTCCACCCCTGAGAGAGGTGAGGACAACAATAATATTTGTTGTACAGCCAATTGTAATTGCCAGTTTACATGTCCAGCAGACATGTGCACAAAATGGGCAGCTATGTATGGGGCGTAATTTTTTTTGTGGGTACAGAGTGCCCCTTTTTTTTTTTTTCAGGTGAGAGTGGTATGTCAGGTACAGGAAGTCGGTATAGCTGGGGAGGTAGGTAGGGGAGGTTAACAGACAAGACAAACAAGACGCATACAGGGGTATTGTATGACACATGGGGGGGTTACACAATTGACGGGGACGGATGTTTGGATATCTCAAGCCCATGAGCCCACAGATGGCAACAGTGGAACTGAGATCCCCACCCATGGGCAGTTGCCACTGTGCCTTCACTGCCCAGGACGGGGCTGTGCTGGGGGCTGTGTAGGCCAGGCAGCAGGCACACCCATGAGTTGTGCCATCCATGCCTCAAGCTGGCATAGGGGCCCAAGCACAGCATGCCGGATCTCCCCTACGCACCACAGTCCAGACACTACGAAGGGTGAGTGGATGTTCTCCTCAGGCCACACTTGCAGAGGGGGGACGAGCCCCATCCCCTGCAGCGCTTCCACCCACAGGTGGCACAGGGCCACCGGAGGAGGGTCCGGCCTGGGCACTACTGCCAGGTGCACTCGCCAGCTGAGGTGGGAGAGGTGGGTCCACTGGAACCCGCCTTCCCTGTCGTCCTATGTTTTGCATTATGTTATGACAGTTTGGGTTAGTAACGTACAATACCATTCACAATTAGTTGTAACAGCATGCATTAGTATTCCCATTAACCAAACACCCATAAATTCAAGCCATTGAACAGCAAGCATAACACATGCATAATTTGAACAGCAATACACAATCCAACAACATGCAGGGTTGATTGATGGCAACAGGCCATCAGGTTTGAATGTATGAACAGGGCACATGCATCAACGTACATGCAAATATGTATGAACCAACAGGAAAATGTCCAGGGGTGTTAATTGTGATTGCACATACCCATTTCACATGGAATGGATTATTTGTGGTTATAGGGTAGGGTGAAGAAATATTTCATGAACAACTTCAAATATCTGTACATATGCTGTACATTTCTACTAGCTGCAGATATATACACACTACAGGTCTGACTACAGTTTCCTATGTGATAACTAATTCAGGTTGGTGATAGGAATGTTACTGCTACATTAATATACATTTCATATTTATTCATACACATTCATATCTGGCTCTGTTCAGCTACATCATCCTGCTACATTTGCTTTATATGGCTATAGACAACTGTGGATGTTTGGTATTTCAGACAACCATACTATCTGCATATTGCAAACTGAGAACAACATATCCAGATTTTGGGACACACTTTCCAGCTTCAGTACTTTTTTCTACACATGTTGCTGTTTGGTTCTGCCTGTCACATTCATTTCATTCTGTCCTGACTGCAGTATACTTTATTCAGGAGTTATTACTACTTTATTGGTGGATTCATACCTCTTTCTCACATTCTCTCACTTGTTTTATTTTTACAATTCAGGATGGTACTTAATTCTAGGCTTTATTGACATGTTTTACTTTTAGTTATAACAATCCTTTCCAACAGTCTCACTTATGTCATGTTTCAGAATTTCAACAGGGATATATTTCACACATGTGTTTTACTCAGCTTCTGCAGCTGTACTTTTCAGCCTGCTGCAGGTTATGTACTATTATATTACAGGTGGGACATCTTTATTTCAGACTTGTTTCATTTTTATGTTTGGATTACAGACTGCATCACACTTTTGTAATCAAGCAATACTTGCAAACTCTCTTACACTGTTACTTGCACATTTTATTAATAAGTGACTACACTGCACTCTTTTGCAAGATGTCATACTTATATTTTTTTACAGTTACAGGGAGAGAATTACTGACCTGCCTGGTGGTGCAACTGCACCAGCCTATCGGCATAGGCTCGATGGTTCACAGAACGGACACCTGCAGCTGTAATATAAATGAAGTAATATTGGAATACACATCTCCATAATATCAGCTAGGTTACTTTCTTACATAAATAATTACATGTAACTTACTCAGTAGTGGGGCGTTGGGCATTTGCCGGGCCTCCTGGATCCAATGGTTCAGTTGGTCCTGCTTCCGTCTCTTCAGGTCCGCATGCTGGTGATGGACCTGTTCACCAGTCCTTGGTATTCCTGTGGCACTGGTGAGATCATGTGCCAACCGGTCCCACTCCTCAGCCCTATATGCTCCCCACAGGACCTGGCCCTGCATGAGTTGGGCCTCATGACTGTGGACAAGGAGCCAAACCATATATGTGGACTCCTCAATGCCCCACCTCTGTGCTCGGAAGCAACTACCCTCTCCTACACCTGACATCCTGGCTGCAAGTCGGTTCCACAATCGGTTATGCTGTGTATTCCCACCTATGGGGCTTATATATGCCATTTTTCCCGCACTTATCTGTGATTGGCCATGTTGGAATTGTATCAGCTTCACAAAACCTGCTTTGTCATGCTCCTCTTTCCATTCATTCCTATATATATGCTATTACTGCAAAAGTGCAACTGTCATGGCTTAGTGGTTCAGTACTTTGACTATGGTGCATGGTGTCCTGGGTTCGAACCTGGCCATTGCTTTTTATATTTTATGACTGTCTACACAGGCTAGGAGGTGTGGCTGTGGAAAGGCAGTTTTGATACAGCTTGCTCAACGTTGCCTGTCGGTTAGTTTGTTGGCGTGGTGCGCAGCTCCGCGCAAACGGGGCACGCTGGCTTATGTGCCATTTGGCTGTCAGCATGCATATTACGCTCAGCTCAGCTATGGGCACACAGTTTCAGCGTGTTAAAATGCTGCTCAACCCCGAGCACTCATTTTACACCTGTGCAACCACTGCTCACCTACGGGCACTCATTTTAAACACTGCTCACCTACGGGCAGATATACTCAACTTGTTAGAGTGTAGCTCAGCTATGGGCACATCTGACATTTTTTTTATTTTTTATTATCTCACATTTCTTCAAAATACATGGCCCATTTCATTACATTTTTCATAAAATATAATTTTATATATGTACATATATGTCAGGGAATTGTTTTGTGCTATTTCACTAAAAATAAAAATTGATGTTGTGGGGGCTCGAACCATGACTATCTCCTCTTCAGCCAACATCTCTACCGCTATGCTATTGCTTCTTGGCTTATGTTGCATATTTAGTTCTTATATGCTTTTCCACTGACTGCTAACTGTGGCTAAGCACCGGGCACGCCCGTGCAAACGAGCGCACTCACGGGCAAACATCTTTAGAACTTATAACAAAAATATAAGATGTTCATTTATACATTTTATGTTCATAGTCTGTGTGGGCATGTGTTGTGTTGTGTTTATTCACATTTACACGGACTCTGTTGTGTGGGTTTACTTTCGGGACTTTTACTCTTCTGGGGGCGTGTCAGTTTGCAGGGCTCGCCCTACGGATATGCCCCCTACTGTCTTACATGGACCGTGTTAGCCTTAGGTGTGATTCAGCATGTCCTCATGCATATGCATGGCATGCTGACGTCACACAGTTTAACTGCAGCCTCCGTGTAAGTCTTGTAACTCTTACACGGAGGCTTCGTGAATCCTGCCCTTTATGTTATTGAGCATGTTAATATGGGCCAACAAAGGGGTTCTTTTGATGATTTTTTAGTGTTTAAGGAACTGAAATGGCAATTTAAATCAAATGCAATGTTTTTTTTTTTCTGGGTTTGAATGAAATGACTTCAATCAGTACTGTTCTTAGATTAAAAGTAGCTTTTCTAATATGACATGTTAGGATGAAACATTTTAATATTGTTTTAAATTTGTATTTTTTGGATTTTATATTATCTGTATGTTGTATATTCATTTTGATGCTAATTTGTTATTTTGTGTATAAGACATTTTTGTGTCAGTGTCTTTTTCAATGAGACATATGTTAATTACTTGATGAGATCATGTGATTTTTAGCGGCATTATAAACTGATCTGTTTCTTACCTGATGTCATTCTGATGAAGTCCACTTTACCTGGACGAAAGCACGTTTTTTTTTAATTTTGCTTTATTTTAGTTCTTAGTTATGTGCCTTCTGTGCGGTGTTTGGACATCCCTACTGTGTTATATTAAATCAATGTGAAGACATTCAGCTCCTGACTTCTGTTATGTATTTTGAGTTTATTTGTTCTATTTTTTTAAGGATATGAGTTAGCTATTTGAACTGTCTTTGCAACAACAATTGCAGTAGTATGTTTAGACATCCGTACCACTATGCCTGTCTTGTGACCTGGACCATCTCTAAAATGACAGCTGCGCATATGCCATCCCATGGTCTGTATTCTAGCCATTGGGCTGCTACTGTTATGGCCTTTTGAACAATGGACTGCTGGATGATCCTATGTTGTGCACCTCCAGCTGCAGAGTCATCCAACAATACTCAGTGTGCATTGTATTGCCATTCTTCTGCATACCAATCACTCCATGCCATGTTGTTTCTTTCCCACAACTCATTTGCTATGGCTTTACTGCCTCATAATTCTGTTGAATCATTCTCAGTCAGTCCCATGGAAGAGACACTCACCCACTCTGTGCACTGACCATGCTGTATAGGATGGCTAATGTCTATGTGTCCTGCTGTTGACTGCAGGAGCTGAATGACTATTTAGCTTCTGGTAGATGTCTGCAAAGAGGGTATGGAATGCTGATTCTGTTTTAGCAAAGCTGATGATATTTTTTTTTGCATGCATAAATAGGATTTTGATAATGTGGAACATTTTTGCAGTTTTCTGATGCTTCTAAATTAGGCACCATGAGTGCCATGCTTGATTGAGATAGGCACAAGGGGATTGGACTTAAATGTCTTGCACTTTATTTTAAGATGACAGAAGAATGTTAATGGAATGAAGGGTCACTCAGCTGGACATCATAATGTTTTACTATGCTTACAAGAAGAAGAGATAAATGCAGGGTCATTGGACTACTTGATCCCAAGACCTAAGGAAAGATGTGATATATGAGATAATGATCTTCTTCAGTTCATTCATTCTCTGATTACTAACTTTATGAAAAGCAAGAGCATGGTTGGGCCATAGCTTATGCCAGCAGTCAGAAAAAGGAAGGCAGCAAATAAATCCCAGACCAAAAATGGGACTATTGTAGGATACACACATGCCCTAACTCATACACTACAGAGAAAATACAAGTAATGTGGAAGATTGTCAATTCAACAACACATCTTTGGGATGTCTGAGGAAAGTAAAGCACTAGCAAAAACTCACTCAGACACAGACACAGAAGGGATGTGCAAACACCACACAGAAGGCACACAACTAAGAACCAAAACAAAGCAAAACAAAACAAAACACATGTGGTGGAAGGCAGCTGTACTAACCACTGTGCCACCCATGGTGACATGTGGATCTGAAGATATAATAGGTTCCTATTAATGTGGCAAAGCATGATATAATGAAGAGAAGATGTTCATACGTGCTGTGTATGCCCCAGTTTAGGCCACATCCTCTGTATACACAACATAGGGTAGCCTTAAGAGTATATCAGGTCATATACAAAATAAATAAGAACCTAACAAGAATCAAACAGTAAATCCACAAAAAACAGTGCACGATCTGCTCAAACTAAACCAATAAACCAGAAATAGCACAGCTTTGCAGGTCCACAGAAAGGATTTTTATTTTTGACACAAAAAACAAGGTTAAGCGCTTTCATCAAATAAATTGACTTCATCAGAACAAGAAATAATAAAACCATCAAAGTTTATATATCAACCAGTTTAAATTCATTGGTCCAATAGTAACCAATACATAGCTTAAAAATATCACTTTTCATGAATAATAAGCATAATATGCTTGATCAAACAATGAATAATTAATTAGTTAGTTAAATTCAGTGGAAAAACTTTTCTACATGAAACAATATATACATAAATACCCATAAACACTTGATGTATATAAAAATGCCCAAATTGTATTAAAATACATGTTTAAAATAGACAATAAAATGTTTTGTCAATACCTAATGAAACAAGCAGTCAAACTAGTTCCGCCTTTTCTTTCAAAATAGGCATTATAGAAAAAAATCCTCTTGAAATAAAATTAGTTTATATTGCCAAATGTAACACCTGCCTGTCTTTTTACATTGGTAAGATGGAGAGGATGCTGAAAAATAGGATTTACGAGCACCTTTATGACATAAAGAATGAAAAGAGCACAAACGCATTATACAAACATAGTACAACGTGTAAGAATTTTATGGGTTTTAAGTTTGGCATTCTTGATTTTGTCACACTAGATGCAAGAGGGGGTGACTGGCAAAATGTATTACATAAGAAAGAGTTGATGTGGCAATTGAGGCTAGCTGCTGACTACCCACTAGGCATTAATGAATTTATTATTTTTATTTTCTATTCATTTCTATTCATTTTTATATACATCAAGTGTTTATGGGTCTGTCTTTATGGACTGATTGGGTGTTATATGTATATGTATATATTGTTTCATGTAGAAACGTTTTTCCACTGAATTTAACTAACTAATTAATTATTCATTGTTTGATCAAGCATATTATGCTTATTATTCATGAAAAGTGGGATTTTTAAGCTATGTATTGGTTAGTATTGGACCAATGAATTTAAACTGGTTGATATATAAGCTTTGATGGTTTTACTATTTCTTGTTCTGATGAAGTCAATTTATTTGATGAAAGCGCTTAACCTTGTTTTTTGTGTCAAAAATAAAAAACCTTTCTGTGGACCCGCAATGCTGTGCTATTTCTGGTTTATAAGACTCAAACAGTAGATGCATTTTTACAAGTCATTACTCAATATATCAGAAAGTCACAGAATCACATATAAAAAGCATCCACCCCATCCAAGATTCATTAAGCTATCCCTTAAAACTGCTGATATCATGCCTGTGTTTCTGGAAGAAATCCAAATCATCGATAACTTCAGTTTTTAGACTGGAAAGGAGGCAGACGACATACTCAGACTCAACTGATTCTCAACTCTATGATCAACTTTGGTTAACTAAACAAAAGAGCTTAAACAAAGAAAAGAGCTGTGTCTCCATATTCCTGCTAAACTGAAATGTATACATAAACAGATTAGTCACATTCATCACTCTTTTCTGTCAGAATACCCACAAACTCCTTTTATCACTGACAAAGATTATTTTATGTCTATCTCTTGACCTAAAATCATTTTTATTTTTGTTATACTAACTTTACTGGAAATTTGCAGCAAATATGGTGTGAACTGTGCTTCTAGATGATTGTCACTAGTGAAGTGACACCCTGACCCCATGTGCAAAAAATGGGAAAAAGGGGGTGTGGATGGATGGATGCATGGATATAGTAATATTGAGGTTAACTG
The DNA here is from genome assembly GCF_019279795.1 of Protopterus annectens. Lineage (NCBI taxonomy): Eukaryota > Metazoa > Chordata > Ceratodontiformes > Protopteridae > Protopterus > Protopterus annectens. Next base: position 838,151,527 of record NC_056733.1, read on the forward strand.
ACCTTTCTAACAGTTCAAAGAAGTGTGTTAGAATTCTTAGATCTTCTCCTACAACTTTCTTGTTGCAAACTACAGCAATTTTAAATCATGCAACCCCTTCATGGATCCCAGCAGTGGTGCTAGCAAACTGGATTTGGTCAGTAGGGCAGGTGCCAGAGGTCCATTTTGGAACAGGATGAATATTTAAGTTGCCATTAACCAGCTTTGCAATCTTGAGTGTGGCATGACTTTTAAACTGTCCTTGATGGAGACTGTAAAATTTACAGCAGGTAAGCAACAGTCGGAGAGATGTCTGCAGTGGAGTTCATTGTGAGGAACCAAAAGTGCATTTCCTGCATTCGACTTATTATACATTATGCATGACAAGAAAACAAATAAATAATGAAATAAATAAACATTAAAATCCTGCTATTTTTTTTTGGGGGGGGGGGGGTGTGGGGACATTATCCAGCCTTTGCATGTGAAGCAATAAATAAGAATGTGAGCAATGGACAGATCTCCATGGTGTGATTTCAGCTGCTGAAGTTTGCTGTATCTATGATATCTTTTTTCCTTCAGAATGGCTTCCACTTATTTATTCACAACTGAAATGTAGCTTGCCAAAAGGCATTTGCTATCCTTCCAACTTTTCCAATGTGTACTGCTGTAGTATCATAATGTAGTGAGGTAGGGGTTTGAATCTTGCACTTGCCAACTGTGAGTGTGTGTGTCTTCCTGGGGAGACGCAACTTTTCAGGTTGGGAGGGTGGCCTAACGGTTAAGTTGTTTGCCTTATAAACACAAGGTGCAATGTTTGAGCCTTACAAGGGATAATTGGCTGGGCTTAAAATAGCTCGTAAGGGCAGTTAGCTTAGTACTAACCTATGAACCAAAGGCTAAGTGTAATCACAGGGCTATTACAGTCATCACCTCTCTTGGGTATTGGGCTCTAGAGAGTATTGATGTGACAACTGCCCTTCATAAGAAGACTGGGCATAACCCTTGCCTTTATATTCTGGAAGAAAAACAGCAAAGTCAGCAATACGATAAATGCCACACTATAAAATTTTAAAAACTTAATAGCTATTATACAGTGGATGCAAAACTAAGACACTTGAATGGACAACAGTAACATTCCATCAGTGGCAATCTTCATACTATCTCCAAAGAAATTAATGTTATCAGAATAATAAAAACTGTCCAGTTAACAAACTAAAAGCACATATTGTATTGCACATTTTAAGTGGCTAGCATTTCTAGGGATGCCCCTGAAACTGCCAGTTTTACTCTGTCCATCAGAAAAAAAAAAAACAAGGGTTGTGACAAAATGTGTTTGCGTGTTTGTTTTTGTTGAGTAGGCAAGTTGGCTTGTTCTGGCCTTTTCATCCATGATCTAGGTGCTAAGCACTGTTACAATAAAGTATAAAAGTGTGCTGAGACAGATGTTAAACATAAAACCACATAAATTCCAGATACAAGAAGAATAAGCATAGACTAATTACATCATATCTTCTAACAACTAAGCAGCATTAATTAATAATGGCAGAAAACATGCAAAAATGGCAGAAAAAATGCATTAAAAATGAAAATGGCAATATTACCCATCTATTAAATGGCTACTATAAAGCAAATCATGGAATTGTATTTATTTATCTATTTTACATTTGTTGACCGGGATAGTCCAACTGGATACAAGTCCATTTTCAGCGGCGGCCCAGGGAGAAAAGCTCCACGATAATAATACACATTGAACATTTAGTAAATGCTAGTTTCAAGCAGTCATAATTAATACCAGCATTTAGCAGATATACTACTAACTTATTATAAAACACTTTACAAAACATAACATTATTTTCAAAGTTATATATACATAACATTACATTCAGGTTTAAGACACACTGAGCAGCAGTTATACAATTGACCCTTCCTGAAATGGAGTGGTTGAAAAAAGCTAGAAGTAGTTGAAGGTAAAGCACCTAAGAAATAGAGAGGTCACTAGTCGGGGTTAGTACAAGGACATAACCAATGAGTTTTGAAGTATTTCTTGAGTTTGTTTTTATCAGAGAAAACAATAGTGCAACTGAAGAGCAAAGACAATGGTTTAAAGTGAGCATAAGCTCTTAACTACAGATACTGTCTTTGGGAGAAGGACTTAAAAGTAGAAGGCATGGAGGGGATGGTTAATTTATCCCTATGAAACAATTATATTTTCAGATGGCTTTGAGCTGAGATTTAAGAGTATTATGAATTCCTCATAATCAGTGAGCTCTTTGATTTTAGCTGGAAGAGCATTTCTCTCAACTGCTACAATTTTACTGAAGGACTTTTCTACTATAGTCACGCTAAGGGTGAGCTGTGTAATGAGAGCATTATCAGCCTGGTTCCAGAAATCATAAGGAGACGATTTAATATTTAGTCTGCTTGCTAGGGATGGATGGTATCTCTTATATATTGATTTCTAGAGCTACAGATGTCATTGTCCCCCATTACTCAGCCATCATTAGGCCAGTCATTGAATATAATGCCCCCTTTGCCATGTACCTCCACAGACACATGCAACAACTTGAATGCCCACAGATATACCTTACTAAAAGGGTACAAGGCTTAAACAACATGTCCTACATGGACAGACTCAAAGCCCTGTCACTATACTCTGTATCATACAGACTGCTAAGAGGTGACCTGTGTCAGGCATACAAGGCATCCTTTGACCCTATACTGAGGGATTTCCTGTACATCAATAAGTCAAATGACATCAGAAAAAACTTGATATAGGGATGTAAATCTCTTCTACAACATCATCAGAATGGTTTGGAGGCACAGGTATATCTCACAGAGGACACAGTTGCTCTAGAACACACTCCCCATCCATATAATCAATCATATTCAAACATAACTTGAATATAAGGATGGCAAACAGAACATTACCCCAAGACTGCCTCCCTGTACTACTAATGGACAGAGGCAGCTCCTAAATGCTTTATCCCATGCATGGGTCCCCTCAGATTATTTGTGGTATGGTTACAGTTATTCTCTTTAGGGGTAATATATAATTATCAACCATGGAATGGATAAGCCAATCTCTAACCAAATCGGATAGGTTAATTCAAGCAGAAAAAGGAAAATTGGCTAGCCTTAAAACGGTCCACAAGGGCAGCTAGCTTAATACTTACCTATAAACCTATGAACCTATATAAATGTGAAGACTGACAGAAGAACTAAGGCATGGATGGTAACAGGGAGACAGCTTGCTTTCTGTAGTGAGGCACTGTGATTTTCTTTTCTGGGACTTAAGTGTGGGAATCTCCAGATATTGTTTATTATAGGTTTTATTTTACTTCTGTTTTGGATTGACTATATGGGGTAATGAGCATTAGAAATACTAAATAATGTCAGTCAATAGAATTATAAAACTTCTTAAATTTCCAAAAAGATACTGCATTTCAAATGTTCTAAAATGCATCAGCTTTTAAGGCATTTATACAAAGATTTAAGCAATCATTTTTCAAATGACACTGCTGACTTGTACTGTTAATAATCATCAGCAGAAAATGATAGGGGAAAGGAGAAGAGGCAGAATAAATGGCTTAACGGCATATTGCAGACAATTCATGAGCATTCCATGTTGAACTCCATCACCGATGCAAGGTATAAGCCATAGTAATACCATTACTTTGGAAACATACATATTGGCATGTTATATCAATATATATTTTTGAAGTACACGCAATCCAAATTACAGTATATACAAAAATAACCAAAAAGAGAGAATACACTGGAATCACACCCAAAATTCAACCAAGAATCAAAGCTTTTTATTAAGGATTAGGTGCTTTCATTTTCAAAGTACATGTAACAACATGAACATTTATTTTGATCCAAGAATAGACCTCTAGGATTCTTTATAAACATATGTAGTTTGAAGAATGGCAGAGGTCATGACATGTGGTATAATTGTTTGAGGTAGCTATCCCAAAATAATACTAGCTGTTAACAAGGTAGTCCCATTGAACACACAGTTCTTTTGAGTTCATATTAAAAACATGAATGTTTACTTACCCGAACACCTAAACACAGACACATATTCCGTGAACCGCAAATACACCGAACGCCCTAAACCGCAAAATTAAAAAACTCGAAATGTCATACTTGTCCCATCCTACCGCCCGCTACATACTACCTACACAAACAAACTAAATAAACCACATACATACACTTACCAAAACCCTACTTCTAACCCTAAACTAAACCCTGCTTCTAACCCTACACTAAATCTTGCATATGCCTCCATGTATTCACTTAACCCGCACCCTAACCCTAAGGTCCATAACTATCGCACACTTACCTTAAAAAGCTATACCCAAACAAACTAAATAATTCACACACATACACTTAATAAAACCTTACTTCTAACCCTACACTAAATCTAACATACATAACCATCTATGCACTTACCTTAACCTGCACCCTAACCCAAAGGTCTGTAACTATCGCACACTTACCATACGGAGCTAGACCACAGAAGGGCCAACCATGACGATTCAATGTTTCGGATTTTGCACTTCAGGACAATCAATGCTTTTGCTGTTTGATGAAGACGTGTCAGTGTTAGTAAACATTCGTGTTTTTAATATGAACCTGTTCTTTTTCAGAGGCAATCTGGAAGCAATGTCTGGTTAAGTGACTTACTCAATGTCCTACAGTAGGGCAGAGGGAATCAAACCCTGCACCACAGAAGCTACAGCTCATAACCTTAACCTCTTCACTACGTACCATGACAGATATGCTTGGAATTTTGACTAGAAATTAACTGATTCTACTTGTCTTTTACATGGGCTGTATGAATAGCACTGATCAAAATCAAACCAGCAGTTTTATTCCATGTCTCGGTTCATTTGTAAGAAATAGCAAGATAAATGTATACATTTACTTCAAAGATGCAAAGCAGGAAACTAGTGTTTCAAGTTTAAATCAAAATGAGTAACATTAAATACATACTTTAAGCCATGCATAAATGTAAACAGAAACATGTACACTGAACCAAGAGCATGAACAGATGAAGCTATGAACTTGTGCCAGTATTATAATTGTTCAAATAAATTATCAAAATACCTCATCAGATAAACATTTTATCTCAAAATACTATTGTCACGGTTTAGAACAATTCAAACTCTACTAAGATGCAACAGCGAGACTAGCAAATAACTCATTAAACTGCTGTGTACACATTTTAAGCCCATGTTACCGCAAGCAGATCTCATTTTTCAACCCTTTGAACTGCACTGCATTGTGGTTTTCTGCATGACTTAACATAGTTCTGAATGTCTTGTTTTGTGCACTGTTGGACTTGCTTTTTCCCATAATGATAAAAAGGTTATGCATGAATCTTTAATGAAAAAGTTGGACCATAAACTCAATAAATATTTACTGTTATTTCATATAATTTCAGTCTTGTAGTTCTTTTTGTACTTGACAGCAAAATAGTTTTTCCTGAAGAACTGTAAAAGACAATCTATATACACTGTGGTTTTAACATAATAGGCTTTCAAAGAAAGATTTGCATAATCATCTGAAAACTGAAATGATCTTGTACTCATTTTAACCATGAAGTGTGAAACAGAATTTTTTGTCAGATATGATGGAAACCAGAATACACAGAATAAACCAATGTGATCAAATAGCAATGAGAACAAAAGTACATGTAAACTACAAAGATAGTAACTGGAGATAATAATGGACTTGTTAGGTACCAGCATTAGCCATTGTGACACATTTTAAAGAAAAAAGAAATGAACAGGTGTTCAGGATAAGGGAATGGTAAGCCTGGACAAAATAACTTTGAGGGGTGTGTGGGAGGGGGGCATGACACTGGATAATGAGCAGGAACTGTGAGAATAAGATGCAAGAGAATTGTAGTTCTTCAGGAGATAATGTCCATACATGACATTTTGCAAATTTGAAGCAAAAATGTTGAACTTTAATAAGCTAACAAGGAAATATTCAGATAAAATATTCAGAATATTCATACTGGGGTAGTACGCCATGATATGTGAACTGTCATACAATTAAGGCATGTTTGTACTGTATAAAATTGAAGTTACAGACAAAATTGTGCAATAACAGTGGCATAGTTAATCCTTTGGGATTCATAGATGCTACAGTGAAAATATGGTCTTCCACTATTCAAATATACAATGCAGGATACGATTTCTGTAAGTTTTACAAAATCATTTTCATTTGTGACTTATCAAACTGGATGAAATGTGCAAAATTCTGGAAACAGCAAAATTCTCTTACTGAGTTAATAATGTTGAAAGGCAAAGCATTTGTTTGGAAGGGTAAAAAGAAGTTTTGTCTTACCATAACGTTGCATCTGTGTTGTAGATCTTTGTTCATTCATTACAGATAGGACCTCGGTTCCGTCTTTGGAACTGATACGGCCGTTTCCCAGCTCACGCAAGCTAAAAACTCTCAGTTAAGAACCTACCTACAATGCCCCTCTCCTAGATACTCCAGATCGAGTTTGCCCACCCTAGATAAAAGATGTAGTAATAGGAAAAATAGCAGGAGGCTCTGTCTGAGCAAATACCCTAACCAGGAGTTCCTAAAGTCCACCAGGAATCCAGGCAGGGGGAAGGAGGGCGGGAAGTAATGAATGAGCAAAGATCTACAACACAGATGGAACATTATGGTAAGACATAACTTCTTTATCTGATGTTGTAAATCTTTGTTCATTCTTTACAGATAGGACCGAGTCCCCAGCTACTTGAGTCCTGGGTGGCCCTATGGAAGGATATGCCTGAGCACCACAGAACCAAAAGATGCTCGGCCCCTGGAGGCCAAATCCAATTTGTAATGAGATATGAAGGTATGAGGTCTTGCCCAAGTGACAGCTGTGCAAATATCATCCATAGAGGCTCCGGGATGAAATGCTACAGAAGTAGCCATAGATCTGGTAAAACGAGCCTTTATTCTGGAAGGTAAGTGTAGCTTATTCTGTCCGTAGATAAAGATAATGAGGTTTCTAACCCAGGAGGATAAAGTCACTTTGGAAACAGGTTTACCCAATCTGGGTCCTGCAAAGGCCACAAACAATTGATCTGTTTTCCTGAAAGATTTAGTCCTGTCCAAATAACAATGAAGCTTCTGGTGCACATCAAGGGTGTGCAAAAGGTAATCCCCTCTATTAGAATGCCTTGGGAAGAAAACCGTCATGTCAATAGATTAGTTAATGGAAAAGCCTGAAATGACCTTGGCCAAGAAAGAAGGGTCAGTATGAAGGGACACCCTACCCATGTGGAAGATCAAGTAAGGACTCTTGACACTCGAGGCCTGCAGCTCAGATACTCTTCTCGCTGAGGTAAGTGCTACTAGAAGTATGGTTTTCTATGACAAAAATTTCAAATCACATGAATCAAAGGGCTCAAAGGGGGAGCCTGTGAGAGACTAAAGCACCAGAGTCAAGTCCCAGGGTTCTAAGGGAGGCTTGACCAGAGGTTTAACATGTAATACTCCCTTCAAAAAGGTCTTGCATAGGTGGTGTGACATAATTGAAGAATTATCAAGACCATTATGAAAATTGGTGATAGCTGCTAAATGTACAGTGACCGTTGAAGCTGAGGCTCCTGCATGTAAAACAGTAGTCAGGTATCTTTTGAATAGGCATAGAGAAAGGGTGTAAGTTCTGGTCTTTGGCCCAAATAGAGAACCTAGTCCATTTACAAGAATAAACCTTTCTAGTGGAAGGTTTGTGTGAGGCCAGAAGAATTTTATGAACAGGAGATGGGATGTCAGTCAGCCTGGCAATCATTGGAAGTGGAGGAACCAAGCTGTGAGTTTGAGACTGTGCTGGTTCAGATGACTCAGTCCCTGAGGATGGGATAACAGGTCCTGGGAATGGTCTAGGATCCACAGGCTGTGAATCAGATGAAGCCATAGAAATGGGAACCAGACTTGACGTGGCCCGTAGGGAGCCATGATGATCACTTTGCTTTTCAACCTCTGAGCTTTCTGGAGAAACTTTGGAATGAGGGGAAATGGGGGAAAGGCATACAGAAGACCTGGAGGCCAATCATGCATTAGAGTGTCCCTCGGTGGTTCCCCCTGAGGGGGGATCAAGGCAAAATAGCTCATGCATTTGTATTTCAGGGGGGAAGCAAATAGGTCACAGCAAGGCTTGCCCCAATGTTGGAAGATCTGATCTGTTATTGCAGAGTTGAGGGACCACTAGTGAGGCATCAGGATGTTCCTGCTCAAATTGTCCACAATAAGGTTGGCACTCCCAAGAATGTGCATTGCTATAAGAAAGTGATTGGAAGCTATCACCCAGTGCCAAATCCTCATGGCTTCCTGACACAGGGGGTAAGATTTGGTTCCACCTTGCTTGTTGATATACCAGATGACTGACATGTTGTCTGACTGAATTGTAATGGTCTCCGAAGGTAGGGATGCATGGAACACTTGCAATGCTAAGAGAACTTCCCTCAGTTCCAGGACATTTATGTGCAACTTGGCCTTGATGAGGGTCCAGGTGCCTTAGACAGTCTTTCCCTGAAAATGCCCCCCCCCCCCCAACTGTGAAGCATCCATGGTCACTGTGGCAGAGGGTTGGGGAAGACAGAACGGTCGACACCAAAGATTCTTTTGTGGCTCCATCCACCATAGCATTTCTTCCTTGCAATGGTTTGTAAGGCATATCATGTGGTTGAGTGGGTGGGTTAACAACGACCATTGTGTGGAAATGAGCCACTGCAGGATTTTCATGTGCAGTCTCGCCAGTGGTACTAAAGTAATGGCAGCTGCCATGGAGCCCAAGAGTTGTAGTACAAGACATGCTGGTATAAACATGTGAGGAAGAAAGTCTTGAATTTGGTGTCTTATTTTCAAAAGCCTGTGAGGGGGGAGAGAAGCTTGACAGGAAGTTGTGTCGAAGACCGCTCCAATAAATTCCAGTATCTTCATTGGGGACATCTGAGATTTGTCTTTGTTGATTGTAATCACAAAGTGGAGAGCGAGACCTTGAGTGCAAGAGAGGCTGTGGACTAGGAGATTCCTGGTCGGAGTGGTAAGGAGCCAGTCATCTAGATAGGGAAATACCTAGAATCCTTGTAGTCAAAGATGGGCTACCACAACTGCCATACATTTGCTGAACACTTGGGGGGGGGGGGCTGTTGAGACACCGAATGGCAGTGCCCTAAACTGGTAGTGATTGGCTCCCAGCCAGAAGTGGAGAAACCTCCAGGAGCGATGATCCATCTTTATGTGGTAGTACACATCCTGTAGGTCTATAGAGCACATCAAATTGTCCCTCCCTAGGAAGGGAAGAATGGACTGTACTGTGACCATCCAGAATTTTTGACGTTTGATAAATTTGTTCAGTAGGCTGAGATCCAGGATTGGTCTCCAGTCCCCTGTCTTTTTTGGCACTAAAAAGAACCTCAAGTAAAACCCAGATCCTGCCTGTTCTGGTGGGACTGGTTGGATGACTCCTTTTCTTAGCAGTTTTTCTATTTCTAAGGCTGCTAATTCCCTCTGATTGGGTGGTACATTGGGGATTCATTTGACGGGTCTGGGAGTTAAGTCGGATGGTATTTGGTAGCCTCTGGATATTATTCTCTGCACCATAACATCAGTAGTAATAAGATGCCAAGCTGGTAGATGCAGAGAAAAATGACTCCCGACTGCTTCCAGAGGAAAGCAATTGGGCCGCTGCTCGGGAGCACTGGTAGGATCTGCCAGAGAAAGAATATCTGGCTCCCTGGCTACATGGACCACCTCTACCCTGAAAGGGGCGCCTTCCATATGAGTTGTCCCCTCTGCCCCAGGGGGATTGTTATCCATGAGTGTCATGAAAGGATCTTTGGGATTTCTTGAACCATATCTTTCCTCCCTTCTGATTCCTGGAGGACTTCTGGGGGTTGGAAAAGTGTATGCCCACAGCAGACAAGGTCTTTCTGTCTTTCTCACTACTTGCAAGTGTGTCTCATAACTTGGGTCAAAAAAGTGCAGATCCATCGACAGGTGCATTGATGAAGGAAGATTTAAAGGGGTCTGCAAAGTCACACAACTGCATCCAAGCATTACATCTCATGACAACACCAGATGCGGTAGCTCGAGCTGCCCCCTCGGTGGTGTGAGATATCAAATGCATCAAGGAGTTTGAGATGGATTCAAGGGCAGCTAGCTGTGAGGCAACAGTGGCATGCACCTCATCAGGCAGTACCCCCACAAAGAGGAAAATATTTCAGAAATTAGGTCTCTTTGGAGGCGAGTAAAGTGTGCCAGATAATTCAGCAACTGAATAGTGAAGGTAGCTGAAACATAGGTCCACTTCCCTAGTCTGTCCATGGTCTGGGACTCCCTGTTTGGACGATGGATAGTGAAACTATCTTCTGCCAGTTCCTCTTGGTGGCCACCACCATGACAATAGAATCAACTGTCAGCTGCTTGGACCAGTGGGGCTGGTCTTCAGGTGTAGATAAAATTTGTCCGGCCTTTGGGGGACAGATTCTACATTGTCCGAGGCCTTCCAGGCATGCTGCACAATTAGTTTAACAAGATCATCTGCTGTTGGGGTCACCCAGGAAGTAGATGGCTAGGCAAGGAAGGCCTGCAGAAACACAGATTCCTCAATGGAAGGGTTAGAGAACTTCCATTTCCCCCGCTGTTTGAGGATTTTGAAAATGTCTCTGAATGAAACGTCATCTGGGGGAGAACGTGGGGACCCTTCCCCCTCATCACAATCAGTGTCTTCTGTGATAGATTCCTCCAGGGAGTCAAGGGGCTTCCCTTCCTCTTGCACCATTTCTTCCAGTGTGGCTCTCCTGGTGGATCTTCTGAGGAGGACTCTGGAGAAGGAGTTCCCTTCATAGGGGGTTCTTGTGACTCCCGTGCCTGGGGACCCGACATAGTGGGTTGGGAAAGGTGCATGCTTGGGAGGTTTCTGATACTGGTGTCCTAGGTGCTGGCTGTGAGCCTTCGGAATGAAGGACCCTTTCCATCACCTGTACAGCAGGTCCACTCAAGCCCACCTCCAGTTGAGGAGTTCCAAAAGAACTGGAAGCCATCGGAACCATGAGCATAGATGGTGCCAGCGAGAAAATAGGTGCCGGATTAGGTAGCAAGCTACTGATGGTCCAAGCACCACTCCAAGAAAGCATCAGCTCCATCACAGCCAATGCAGCAAGGGTGGTCAGTGCCAACAGGGGAGACACTGCTGTCGGAGCCGAGACAGAATGTACTGAAGCGGACATCAGTACCGGGAACAGGGTGGATGCTGGAGGAGGATAAGAAGGGGAAGTTGAGGTAAAAGATTCCGAGCCAGGAGGGAAGGAATGTCTAGCTGGAATGGGCAATCCCCTAGCTGTCAGAAAAACTCCTAGTGGATCTAAAGGAGGCTGCTGAAGGGGAATCAGGTCTTTCTAGAAAGGGGCTAAACCTCTGCCCCAAGAAAGGGTCATAAGTTGGAGAATATCTTGTCATTGGCAGGTATTCGAATTTTGGAGATGATGGAGGCAAAAAAACTGTTGTCACCATGGCTGGGGATGGTGCCAAGGCATGTACAGTCATCAGAGCCCATGGAGCCAAAGAATCTGTTGGCACCATGAACGGGGATGGTGCCGAGGCATGTCCAGTCATCAAAGCCTATGGAGCCAAGGAAACTGTCGGCACAGTAGACGGGGATAGTGCCAAGGTATGTACAATCATCGGCACCCATGAAGCCGAGGAAACTGTCGGCACCGTGGACGGGGATGGTGCCGAAGCATGTACAGTCATCATAGCCGATGTGGGAACCAAGGGTGGAATCAAAGTCAGTGGTGTCATGGTCGGAACCAAAATTGGAGTGAATACCATGATCAGCACTGAGCGAGAGGACACAGATCCTGGTGCAGAAGAGGTCTGCACCGAAAGAGCCGGTGAAGCACTGAGCCAACTCGATTCCGTAACTGAAGGAGATGCAGGAACTGAGTGACTCAGTTTTTCCATATATTTTTTGGTCTTAGGAGGGGTTGAAACCTCCGACTCAGATAGAGCCTCTGAGAAAGGTGTCTTGAGTGAACCTTTTAAAATAAGTTTATTCTTATGTTCTGCTAGTGTCCGATTACTAAAACTAGCACAAATGTCACAATCAGCGTTAATATGATCCACACCCAAACAGTAGACACAACGGACGTGTATCTGAGTTAGGCATCTTACATCCAAACTTGTCACACTGTTTAAAACCCAACTTAGCTTTGTCTGACATGTTAAGGAAACAATGCTATCCTATAGAAAAAATAAGGAAGAAAATACTAGTCATGTTATGTTAAGGAATACCACTAGTAAAAAGGGAAGGCCTGTCAAAGACAGGCAAGAGGGACAGTAGCAAAAAGGGTTAAAAATTAAATTACCAAGGAAAAGGGTAGAAAATAGGCCTAGGTTATAAGCGACAGTGAGAAAAGGTTAACTTGACTAAAAATTTAGTAATTTAGAAGAAAAACTGTCATAAAATCAACAATTTACTACTTAGCTTTGAGAAAGATGGCTAACACGTCTGACTAGGAATGCAGCAAATGAGATCTGGAGTATCTAGGAGAGGGGCATTGTGGGTAGGTTCTTATCTGAGAGTTTTTGGCTTGCGCGAGCTGGGAAACTGCTGTATCGGTTCCAAGGATGAAATCGAGGTCCTATCTGTAATGAATGAATAAAGATTTAAACATCAGATCTTCATTTAATATTGACTCTTTATCTGAAACTGCCTTAAACAAGTTAAATATCAGTTAAAAAAAAACAAGATCTGGTATATAGAACTTCATACTTGATTAGTGCAAAATGAAAAGCATTCCACCTAGAGAGAGATTAGATCATTATCTTTACCTACAAATGGTTTGGGGTACTTTCAGATGGGACACAGCATGCAATAAGCACTTACTTAAATCAGGTATGACAAACATAGCTACTCCAATATAAAATGCCCCACCTTCATAAATAAATAAGTCTTTCAACTAACTCTGTCTCACACACACACACACACACACACACACACACACACATATAACACACATACACACAGCAACAACCCAGACAACCCCTCTCAAACTTACCAATCTCTTTCAGAATCAAATATCCAGTCTCACACAAGGCACTCTCACATACACAACCCAGTAAATTAAAGTTCCTCAAATTTTCTCTAAGAAGTCCCCTGATAATTGCACTTCTCCTGCAGTGTTAGACTGTACTCAGCCCTCATGTCACTTAGCTCACTACAGTGTTATAAACACAACATACTCATTCAAATTACACAAACCTATTTGTTAAAAAAATGCACACAAACCTATCCATCACCTTAATTAATGCTAACAGTCTTCTCAATGGATTGGAACAAACTGAAGGCTTCTTTAACTCCACAAACTGGGACATACTCCCTTTAGCGGAATCATACATCAAGAGATCCACCACCTACCTTAAACCATTTTCCTTCCACATTTTACCTTCACACCCCTCATTCTGGATGCAGAATAGTTGGAGGATCATCATCATCATCAACTCCCTTTTTTTTCCTATTTTCTGCATGGGATTTGGGTGTCGTGTCACTTATCGCCATCCCCCTCTATTCATCGCTACTCTCCTGCTTTCATCAATACTCAGGCTGACTGTCTCACATCTTTTCTCACACAATCCATCCACCACATTTCTGGATGCCCTCGTTTCCCCTTACCTTCTTCCTGTCTGTCCAAATTCTTCTTCACCATATTGTCTTCTGCTTTTCTGTACATTCTGTAATTGGAGCTACTTCAGCTTCTGCTCTTATGTCCTCATTTCTTCACCTGTTCCACAGTCTGCATCCTACCACCCATCTCTAGCACTTCATCTCCATCACCTCTAGCTTCCTCAACTGTTATGCCTTTACTACCCAGGTTTCTATACCATACAGTAGTATGGATCGCACCATTGTTTTTGAACACTTGACTTTTCAGTTTCTTTGGCATTCCTCTGTCATATGCCACATCTTGACACACAGTGTCAGCTGGCCGCAGCCCCTCTGATTCTAGTTTTGACCTCCTCATACAGAATTTCCTTTTCCTCAACCAACCCTGATTAAATACACTAATATATAATAGGAATTGGTGGCTTATGTTATTCCTTGAAGGCTATATGCCGAGGTACCAGATGCACCATTAAATTTTGGAATTTATTCCTAGTTGCTGCCTCTGAGTGTATTTCATCATGGTTTCTAATCTTGCTGTGTGTTTTTTCATGGTATCATTATGTCCTTGGAGGGTGATCTGCTGTTCCTGGTATTTTTCAAGTGGAAAATAATGAGGAGCCTACTGGTAGCAAGGCATTTTTTCAGAACTGGCTAAAGGAGAGGAAAGATAAATTGGCAGGTATGGACCCCTGGACAGGTCTTAATTTGGGGGGACTTTCATGGTTGTTTTGAACAGTTGGAAAGGTTTATGGTGAAGGAATTGACTTTGTTTTATGACACTATGCTGCTGGAAAATATTTGGATTTAAAAATCACCCTGAGGGGTCTCAGTGTAGATAAACTGCCTGCCTATGATTTTGCCAATGATGAAGCCAATTTAATGGAGGAGTGGAAGCAGGTTTCCACACAATGCACATTGAATTGGCTCAAAATTCTGGTAAAAGGGAATCAAAGACAGTATGAGAAGGTCCATCTAATATCTAGGAGCTACTACATGCATTGGCCAAAGATATATCTGAACAGCCCTTTAGTGACTTTCTGAAGGGTATTAAAGACCATTTGATTAAGGCTGAGAGTGAGGTTGTCGAACGTAAGAAAAAGAAGCTCAACCGGGATATTTTGGACTTCAGTAAAAACTTGGTATTTCTATGGCAATGGAGACCTAGCAGAAGAGGGTGGCCAATCACCAAAGTCATTGATGATAGGTCCTTTACGTCACATGATTCTTCCATTTCTTCCGGATTAGAAATACAGTCAGGGAAGAAGAATGTCTCATTTGAAGGTATTCAACATCTAAATGAGGCAGGACAGTCTTTCCAAAATGATTTCCAACAAAAGAATAAGGGTCAGAATCAGAGAAACCGAGGTGGTAGGAAGAAACAATGATTTTGTGGAATTGCAGTGTGTTAATGACTGAGCCAATATGGATTTGTCATGGCTGGCATTAGGTAAGTATTGTTTAACACAAACAGAGAGAAATGTTTTTTCTTCTTGTGAAGTTAATGAGAACAGGGTTTGTGTATCTGAACAATTATGTACTATTAACTTATCAAATGCCACCGTGACCAAGGAACGTAAAAGTTTATTACTAAATTAAGCAAGTTTGCTCCTACCTTTTTTTCCATCACTAGCAAATATTATTTTTGACATTAAGAGGTTTTGTAAAAAAGTGTATTTAAAAGTGTATTTTAAATGTAGACAAATATCTAATCAAGTTGAAAATGTTGAAATGTTTGATTTAGATGACTCTTTACTTGATATGTCCATATATGAAAATTAGTTTTTTGATGATGTTTCTGATAATGAAGGTGAAGGGAATATTGTTTCTTGCACTGTCTATGGGAAACTAATTGTTCCTTATCTGTCTAATCCTAGTACTTTTATTCCTCTCAAATGCTCTAGTATTATACAAAGTTTTGAAAGAGTGTTATGTAAAAAAGTAGAACGTGAATATCAAAAGTTTGTTAAATCTAGAAAAATGTATAACTTATCCAAAACAGAATGGGAAACTTTAAACCAATGTAGAAATCATGATTTTGGTGTAGTTTTTTTGTCAGGCAGATAAGGGGGGTAATTGGGTATTGTTTTCTAAGGAGAAGTATGAGAACATGGTTTTTGATTTGTTAAAAGGACCGGAATATGAAAAGTTATTAAACAATCCCGTGAGATGTTATAATAGTGAGTTGAGGGAGATTTTAGATAAGGGAGAAAGACTGTGGTTTTTTACAGATAGGGATGTGAATAAGTTATTTATTAAATTTCCTAAGGACCCTATTTTTCATGCCATCCACAAAATACATAAAGATTTGTACCCCCCCCCCCTGCCCACCGGAAGACCTGTTGTAGCAGGGGTAGGGTCATTTTTTGCAAAATGCTGGAATCTTTTTAGATTTCCATCTAAAATGTTTTTTGTCAAGAATCCCCTCCCATATTAAATGTACAGCTAAGATATGTCAGCAAGTGAAGGAGATTTGTTGGTGTAAAGATCTATATGGACAACTGTAGATATTAAAGCATTATACACCAACATTAAGAGAAGGTGGGGACTGGAAGCAGTTCAATGGATGTTAGGGGGAGGACCTCGCACAGCTTTTTTGGTGGAATTGTTAAGAGTTTTGTTTAACACATAATTATTTTTATTTTGGAAGTAATTATTATCTGCAGAAGGAAGGTACAAAAATGGGGGCTTCTTTTGCCCCCAGTTATGCTATGATTTTTATGTATTTTTTGAGAGCAGATTTATTTACCCTACAAAATTTTTGTTAACAAAGTTGTTTTGTTTAAATGTTACATTGATGATTTAATTTTTGTGTGTAGGAGTAATTTAGAAGTGTTTTCAGTATTTATTGATCAATTGAATCACAATGAATTGGGGTTGCCATTCACTTTTAATGTGGATAGAAAAAATATTCAGTTTTTGGATGTAGAATTTTATGTAAGGGAAAACTTGAAGGTAGAACATAAACCTCACATTAAGCCTACTGCTGTAAATAATTTTTTTACAAGCAAGTGGCATGCATCCACTACATTTAATTGAAGTACTGCCTAAGGGGGAATTTAAAAGGATATAAATTAATACTACTGATAAAAGGTTAATAGTAGGGTAAATTTAGGAAAATAGAACATAAATTGTTGGAAAGGGGCTATTCTAGTTATAGCCTAAAAAAAAGCTAAGGGTAGTGTGTTAAACGGGGGGATAGTAACACTAGAAGTAACCAAAGGTATGGTTATTTTAAAAAGCAATCTTTTGTTCAAAATATCGAAAGGCAACGGAAAGATTAGTTTTTTGTAGCTAAATTTTCGCCATTTTCTAATATTTTGAGGGGGCAGTGAAGGAGCTGTGGCTGGTGGTGTGTGGAGTTGATCAGTTAAAACATTTGTTCCCTACACGTTATATTTTCATATGGTAGATATTTAAATCTGAGGGAGTTATTAAATTCTAAAAAAGTTTCCACACATGGGATGAGTGTGGGTTCCTTCCAATGTGGAAGATGTAAGGTTTGCTCTAGAATTAAAAATATTTCATGTAGGGAGATTAATGGTAAATTATTTTATTTTATGTGGAGATTTTCATGTACTTCCTGTGGGGTGGTTTATATCGTAGGGTGTGGGTGCACTCCTGTAAGATGGTATGCAGGACAAACTAAGTGCATGGTTAAAGTCAGAATTTTAGAGCACTTGGGCCAAATTAGAAACAGGAATTTGGATAGCCCAGTAGCTGAACAGTTTATTAATACACATGTGGGTTCTGATGTTAGTTTCTTTTTTAGCGTTTTGGCTACACACTTTCTTGGTCGGAGGGGGATGATTTTTTAGCCAGTTTATTAAGAATGGAAAGTAAATTTATAATAAATTACAATACCTTGAAACCTAAAGGCATGAATTTACATGTGAATTTGAATGTTTGAAGTGTCTATGTTTTTTATAAGGTATTGGGATGTGTTTGTATTATAAGGAATTTTGTATAGGAAAATGTCTTTTTAAGTGGGTGTAATAATTTACTTAATTGAATGATTAATTTAACTGTATAACTGGAGCAGTGTAATATAAAATGGGAACTGGTGGTGGCTTATGTTATTCCTTGAAGGCTATATGCCGAGGTACCAGATGCACCATTAAAATTTGGAACTTATTCCTAGTTGTTGCCTCTGAGTGTATTTCATCATGGTTTCTAATCTTGCCATGTGTTTTTTCCTCAACCAACCCTCCCAGACACTTAAAGCTGTTAACCTATCCAACTATTTTCCTTTCTATCTCAATTCTCAGCATCTTCTGATTTTCCCCATTTGCTTCCATTACAGCTGTTCTATTTGTACTCAGCTTCATCCCATGTGCTTTCAGTTTTGCATGCTATTCCCCTATCATTTGCTGATGTCCTTGCTCAGAGGCTGCATACAGCAACTTTGATGATCTGTCCCCTTGACTTGTTTGCTAATCTAGTCCATCACCAGTATGAACAGCAGTGGTCTCAGAGCTGAACCCTGGTGTACACCCACTCCCACTAGGAACCCCTGTGTGAGACCGACTACTGTTAGCACTTGAGTCATTGCATCCTTGCACATAGCTTGTACTAATTCTACCAATGTTTCTGGGACTTCAAAGCACTGTCGGACTGTTCAAATTAGTTTTCTTTGGACCTTGTTGTACACTTTTCTGAAGTCTAGAAATGCCCAGTTGGACTCTTTCTTCATTTCTAGCTTCTTATCAAGTATCTGTCTCATTGCAAACACTCTGGCAGTTGTGCTGCACCCTGATATGAATTCGAACTGCCCATCCCCCATCTTACTTTCTACTACTCTGCATATTCGTTTATCAGTCACTCTCTCCAGAACTTTCATGCAATGTGACAGGAGTTTCATACTTCTGTACTTTCCACAGTTATAAATGTCCCTCTCTGCTCTTGAACAATGACATTAGAATGCCTATCCTCCAGTCATCTGGGTTATGCCTTTTTTCTCCATATTACAGTGAGTACCCTCAGGAGCCATTTCTCCCCATCTCACCCAACATCTTTATCATATCTGCTGTAACCTCATCTGACCCTGCTGCTTTTCCTGACTTTATTTTCCTTATTGCTGTTCTTATTACTCTTAAACTGGGCTCCTCCTCTTCTTTCATTCTAGGCTATGTTTGGGGCAGTGCAGCTTCTGTCAGCTTTCTTCATTCAGAAGTTTCCCTAAGTACTCCTTCCATCTGCCTTCATTTGATGTCCTATGGACTGGTGAGCAGGTTGTTGTTGGCATCCTTTAAAACTATCTTCTTTATCTTTCTGTCTTTGCCTTGCAACCTGATACAGGTTATTTGTGCCATTTACCAAGTCACTTTCCAGAAGTTGGTAGAGTGCCTCTGATACCTTGTTCTTTGCTACTGCAATTTCTTTCTTAGCCTATTTGCTAGCCAACCAGTATTCCTTCCTAGCCTGGTCCATCTTTTTTATCTCCCACTTTCTTCTGCTCTCCATCTTTCTTTTGATGACTTCCTAGACTTTTCATTCCACCACCAGCTTTCCTTATGTACATTATTTACTTACCTGCCTTTGCTGTGTATCTCTGTTCTGTAGTCCTCACTGATGCTGTTTTGAGGTGATGTCATTTTTCTTTAACTTCACCTATTTCCTCTTGTTCTTGAGGTGCTAAAGCCCTGAGTAATTCCTTAAACTGTTTTGCTTCCTTTGAAGTCACCTTCCAAATCTTCTGCCTGGTCTCTGTTGACCTTAGAGTCTTCTCTGATCACTGCTTGCAGCTGATTGTGGAAACTAGTGGTTTATGCTGTGGGCCAACTGTTTCACTGGGGATGACTTTGCAATCACTGATTCTACCCCAGTGTCCTTTTCTTTCTTGGAGGAAGTCTACCAGCATTGCATGTTGGACACTCTTGTATGCAATCTTGTGACTGTCACTTTTTCTTACCAATGTGCTGGGTACTATCAAGCCATTTGCCAGACAGAATTCTAGAATGGCCTCTCCTTCTTTATTCCTGTTGTCCCACATGTGTGGACCAAGGTAGTCCTTATATCCAACTCTGTCCCGATATGTGCACTCAGGTCACCCATTATCAACAGCAATTCCTGTTGTCCTGCTTTATCTAGTAAGTCCTGTGACTGTTGTCTGAATGCACTCTTTTCCTCAATATCACAGCCATGTTGTCTGTCATAGGTTGAGAATACGAATATTGTTCTATCATTAGGCTGGAGTCTGATTGCTATGAGTCTATCACTAATTCTGATGACATCTTTCACTGCCTTCGGAAGCCTCTCCCCCACCACAATTGCCACACCATTTTTAGCCTGTCCTCCTCCGCCTGAGTAGTAGACTGTGAATCCCATGCCAAGTCTCTTTGCTACACTGAAATTCCATCTTGCCTCCTGAATACATAGGATGTCCAGCCTCCTCCTTACCATAATATCATCCACTCCCAAGCTTCTTCCTGTCAGTGAGTGTAGAAATTCTTAATTCATGTTTGACAGGTTGATTGGTTTTCTGTCCAGCTTTCACTGCCAAAGGTGAGCTAGATGGAGGATCTCTACTTCTAATCAAACACAGACTAAGAGTGACCCCACAAGGTTAAAACAACTCCATCAATGACCATGGCCCAAAGTACAAAACATCACCTTCCTGTGGAACTAATCAATGACTACCAACTCCTCACATGCCAGCAACCATACCAAATTCAAAAACATTTTCAACAATACATAGAGTCTACTAGCTCAAAAACAAACCTCTTTTATCCTTTAAAATGAGATATGTGAGTTATATGGGGTTCAAATTATTAAATAAGAAACTAGACTAAATCTAATCACAGGTAACTACACCCTGCTTGTACTTTTAATCACAAACATTTCAAACAAAATCATGAACAATGACATCCTTCCATTCTCCTTTAATAACCATTGCCCCAATACATTCTCATTAACTACAAATAATCTAATACCCTCACCTAAACTAATCACCTTCAGACCCAAATTCTAGAACATTCTATTATTAGTGTTTCACCTAAATAGCACCTCCTGGAACTCCATCCAGAAAGCAACCCCAAGACGGCAGTCATATCACTGACCAAAAACTACAACAACTCCAAGACAAACTATTCCCCAAAGTTATCAGGCACAAGTATTTCAAACAAATCCCTCTCCAAACATAGGGATAAATCCTGGTACTCCTGGATACAAAATCCACCTTCAGAATACTGTCAATAATTCATACAGTTGAGAGAAATAGCAAACAAGGCCAATAGAAGGCCAACAGCTAACATCATCTAGCACCAATAATACACTCTCATACACAGTTAAAAACTATTCTGGAACATTGACATCAGTATTAGAGGATGATCACAACAATAATGCCCCAACAAATGAAACACTGTTCCCATGCTATCAGTACTAGCACATAATTTCCGGAAATAATTTTTCTCACTTTTTTTGCACCACTTGAAATTCTACAACAATCTTCTCTGATTCTCCATTCCTCTCTCCTCCCCACTATCCTCCTCTTTTCTACTTTAAAGAAATCATCACCAAGGATATCCTAAAAGCTACAAATGATACATCTTTAGATGTCCCTCCTAATTCAGATAAAATATTACCTTAGTTCTTCATTCTCTGTGAGAAACATATTATAGGCCCACTCCTCCAGCAGTACAACTTCTCTACCACAAACAACATTGTGCTCATCACATGGAAAATTCAAAGGGGATATTCCAGGGTGACTCTCTGTCACCGTTGCTGTTCTGCCTTGCTCTTAACCCATTAAGCTGTTTACTTAACAGCTTAGGCCAATTTGGCTCCTAGAAAACAACAAAGTCTAAAGACTTCTCATCTATTTGTTGATGATTTAAAACTGTATAGCTCATTAGATGAGGAACTGAAAGCACAGCTGTAGGTTGTCAAAACGTTTTCAGATGATATTAGAATGTCATTTGGCCTTGATAAATGTCCAAAAGCAGGAATACTGCAGCACTAGGAAAACATCAGTTTGGGACAAGAATGTGATATAAAAGAACTTGAGCAAGACAGAGTGCATAAATACTTGTAAATTGATGAAGGATCAGCAATAAAACACAAACAAATGTAAGTAAAACTTAGTAAGGTCTATTTTAGAAGACTTAAATTAATCCTGAAAACAGCACTGACATTTAGGAACAAAATCCAAGCTATAAACAAATTTGTTCTTCCTGTCGTAACTTACAGTTTTGGAGTGACTGATTGGCCCCAAAACATGTTGGATAGATTAGATATTAAAAAAAGTATGATGATTCATGCTCACCAAATGATCTATAAAAATCAGGGCATATCAAGATTATATATTCCCCATTCTGAAGGAGAGATGGCCCTCCATGAAACTGATTACATGTACAGATCTGCAATAGTGGGACTCCACACATATCTGCTGACCTCACGAGACCTAAACATAGTGAAAGTTTTGAAACATGAGGAGAATAAATCTAAGATGACTTCCCTGCTTAATCTAGCAGAAGCATATCGGCATCAAGCAGGAATGGAAATCAAACCAGAAGTGGATAAAAATCAGGCAGCAACTGAATGTGACAAAAAACAAAAGAAAGAATATAAGGTGAAGGATCAGATGAAAAGGCAAGAAATGTGGAAAATGCATAAATATAGTTGCAAGTATGGAAAACTGCTGGAAGAACCTCATGTTGATCAGCAACGAATGCAGGAATGGTTAAGGAGAGGTCAATTCAAACCAAGAGATGAAAGGTTAATATTGGTGGCTCAAGATAGTGGGCTAAGTACATGCTGGTTTACAAAGTCCATTGAACATGTGACAGAAACAGACAAATGTATGTTTTATAAAACCAAACTGGAAACAGTCGCACACCTCATTGCTGGTTGTGAAGTACTAATGGCAGAAGGACTGTGTACTGAAATGCACAATAATGTGACGGGACTGTTGCAATGTGGATTGTGCAGATATTATGGTCCTGAAGTGGCTGAAAAGCACTGGAAACATGAGCCACAAAGCATCATAGCTAACAATACATGTAACTCCATACGAACTGCAGAAAGAGTCATTATTGTGCACATTGCGAGTGCTACGAAGAGCACTTTTTGCTGACATCAAAGAATGAAAAAATGCCAATTTCATGAACTTTAATTGTACTTTGACTTAGGAATGGGGTCCATTTCTATCATGGTATTAGAAACCCAAGGGATTTGGAGAAATTATAAAAGGGAGTACTTTAGAAGATTTAAATTAATCCTGAAAAGAGCACTTACATTTAGGAACAAAATCCAAGCTGTAAACCAATTTGCTCTTCCTGTCCTAACTTGCAGTTTTGGAGTGATTGACTGGCCCCAAAACATGTTGGATAGATTAGATAGGAAAACAAGAAGGATGTTTCATGCTCAACAAATGATTTATAAAAATCAGTGCATACCAAGATTATATATTCCCCGTTCCGAAGGAGGGATGGGTCTCTTTGAAACTGATTACATGTACAGATCTGCAATCGTGGGACTCCACACACATCTGCTGACCTTACAAGACCCAAATGTAGTGAAAGTTTTGAAACATGAGGAGAATAAATCTAAGACAACTTCCCTGCTTTCTTTAGCAGAAGTATATCAGCATCAAGCAGGAATCGAAATCATAACAGAAGTAGATAAAAATCAGGCAGCAACTGAATGTGCCAAAAAACAAATGAAGGAATATAAGGTGAAGGACCAGATGAGAAGGCAAGAAATGTGGAAAATGCATAAATATAGTTGCAAGTATAGAAAACTTCTGGAAGAACCCCATATTGATCAGGAACAAATGCAGGAATGATTAAAGAGAGCTGGATTTAAACCAAGAGATGAAAGGTTAATATTGGCAGCCCAAGCTAGTGGGCTATGTATACACTGGTTCATAAAGTCCATTGAACATGTGGGGGAAACAGACAAATGTTGGTTTTGTAAAATAAAATTGGAAAAATGTGCACATCTCGTTGATGGTTACGATATACTAATGGCAGAAGGACTGCATACTGAAAGGCATAATAATGTGGAGAGACTGTTGCATTGGGGATTGTGCAAACATTATGGTACTGAAGTGCCTGAAAAACACTGGAAACATGAGCCACAAAGCATCACAGAAAATGATGAAGTCAACATCACATGGGATCATCCATTCCCAACAGTTCAAAAGACAGATGCTAGAAAACTTGATATAGTTGCCCAAGAAAAGAAGACAAAAGTAGCACTGATCATTGAAATCTCCACACCCAGTGACTACAGCGTACTGTGTACAGAGAGAGACACAAAGTCATAAAATATCTGGATTTGCCAGCATAAATGAGAACAATATGGAAAAAAGATACCCAGATAGTTCCAATAGTAGTAGGAGCAAAGGGTCTTATAAAAAATTCTTACTGGAACTGGTACACCTTGTTTGCTGTAGCATAGACTAGATCCAGGCCTGCTGAATCTAGCTTTGTTTGTATGCTTGTTTGCTTGTCATTTCCCTGACACACTAATTCCACCTAAAACGCGGCTTTTCAGTGCTTCTGTGGATCCCTAGTGACATCTGCATTGCTTACTGTACTTATTTCCTTGTTTCACTTGAAAGAAAGTTACTGTTTGTCATTTTTGCATTTAAGTTACCTGTAACACATTGCATTTAAGTTACCTGGCACTTGCTCACTAAAGCAATTATATAAGCACTAAAAAATTAAAAGCACTACACCCTCACAAACTCCCCTTGAGTACCTTGTTTCCCATTGGCCCTTTTTTTTCAATTATAAAGAAATTCCCAATACTATTCTAGCATGTCCAAAGGTCAGTTGTCAATCTCCTCTCCAGTCCAGCTGGTGAATCTGGGAATCTTGAGGCAATGTTACAACTGTCTCATGTACACAGACAACCCTCTCCTCTTCCCAACAAATTCCAACACATGTGAGAGATGCAACCATATAGCCAAATTGGAGGCTAAACTCTCTCAACTCAGTACTGGTGAAACCTGTCAGGAGGAGAAGGAAACCACACTCACTACAATTCCAGTCTCACATAGACCTACCACGACAGCAAACCACACACATAAACACACAAAAACATACTCGGAGGCTCTAAATAAAAATCTTCCTAAGCAGCAGAGACCTCCAAAGCAGACACCCAAGCAACTGCTACCCCAAAACAAAACACGTGCAACACATAGCTCAGAAAGCCAGTGTGCCGAACAGTCACAGCCCTTAAAGCTAAAGAACACACCTGATACACTTGTAATAGGTGACTCTATCATCAGGCACACTGACGTCCCGCTCACCAGGCTGAACAAGGAGAAGGTCACGGTGAGCTGCCTGTCGAGCGCTAGGATCCGCCACATAACACAAGCACTCAGTTCACTCCAAGGCAAGTACAAATATGACTCAGTCATTGTCCATGCTGGTGTGAATGACCTGAGACGTACCTCCCTGGACTACATGAAAAGAGACATAGAGGAGCTCTCTGAGCATGTGGCCCAGGCCGGTATGACCCTGACCTTGAGTAGCATCTTACCCTCACCAAGAATGATGCCACAATATGAAGACAAGATGATCAATTTCAACAATTGGCTTAAGTATTGGTGTCATTCAAAGGGGATCCAATGCCTGTCAGCCTGGGATGACATGCTCGACAGGCCACGATGCTTCGCTAGGGACGGCTTACACCTGTCACCCCTGGGCTTTCGGATATTGGCAAAGGCTCTTGCTACCCCCATAGTGCCTTTTTTAGGCAAGGCTCAAAAGACAAACCCAACTCCATAGGTATCACAAGGGATAAGAAACTAAGAGTAATGCTACTCAACGCCAGAAGTCTAAACCTCAAGATGCATGCACTCAAAACTCTCCTTAGCATGGAGAACATCGATATCTGTGCAGTAACAGAAATCTGGTTCAGGGCTCCCGAGAGCACCCCAGCACTACCAGGTTATACCTCATACCATGCTTTTCGGCCCCAAAACTTGGACCGAACCAGAAAAGGAGGGGAGTATCAATATTCACAAAGATACCCACACCTCCAGGTTGGTGGCACAGCACGAAGCATCAGAGACTATCCATGTGCAACTAACAGTGGGTAAAACTGCCTTCCAGTTTATAGCCTGCTACAGACCACCCTCCCAAACCCAGGAACCCCACTCGGCCTTCCTGAGAACACTGGAAAATATGAAGGTCTCTCCAAACACCATTATATTGGGCGACTTCAACTACCCAAACATAGACTGGGAGCATTACTCTAGCTCCATCACCCTAGCTCAAAGGTTCCTAGAATTTATAAACTCAAATGCTATGGAACAACTTCTTACCACTCCCACAAGAGGGGAAAACATACTGGACCTGATCATCACCAACATGGGGACTCTATACTCCAGACCAGAAGTGTATCCCTCACTGGTAAGATCAGACCATAAACTAATCTCACTGGATATTCACATCCCGACCCCACCCCCTGCCCAGAAAACCACAGTGAAAAACTTCTCTAAAGCAAATTTCACACTCCTCAAAACTGAGGTGGAATCCTTCAAAGCCCGCGGACCTGTGGAAAATACGGCCCAGACCACAGAATCCTTTATAAACGCATTCTATGAACACCTTCAGGAATGCATGGATCATGCAATCCCAAATAAAACCAAGACCCAATCCTCCAAAGAGAGACGTCCTGTCTGGTGGACCCCAGCCATAAACAAACTATACAATAGAAGGAGGAAGCTACTACATGATAGAGGAAAATCCCAAAAAGGGAAGGCATCTCTGATCAGTGTTAGCAAAAAACTATGGGCACTCATAAAATTGTCTAAGGCCAGCTTCGAGAGAAAAATTGCACAGAACACTAAGGATAATCACAAGGCTTTCTTTAGTTATGTTAGGAACCTGGGTGGGAATTCCCAGATATGCTCAGAATTAGTTCAAAATGACAAAAAATACACCGAACCCACAGACATTGCTAACATCCTAGCTGACAGGTTCAGCTCAAACTCCCCCCCCTCCCCACCAAAAGGGTAAATACCTATCCCAGCAGAGTGCTGCCCCCCTGACATCTCAGATGCTCAGTTAAGAGCCACCCTCTCCAAAGCAAAAAACACAGCATCAATGGGACCAGACGGTGTCCCGGGCTGCGTCCTACATGAACTCCAAGAAGAGCTAAACCCAAACATAAAACTACTGTTAAATTTCAGCCTTACCACAGGATATATACCCAAAGAGTGGCGTACAGCAACAGTGTTCCCTCTCCACAAAGGAGGTGCCTCAATGGATCCTGGAAACTATCGCCCCATAAGCCTGACTAGCTTGGTCTGCAAAGCTATGGAAAGGATCATCATGGACCTCATAAAAAAAGATATTGGGGACCTACAGACAATGGATCCTACCCAGTTCGGCTTTGTTAAGGACAGATCCTGCCTCTTAAACCTGGTCGATTTCTTTGAAACAGTCACCAAGGCCATTGATGAGGGGAAGGTGGTCCACACAGCCTACCTGGACCTCGCAAAAGCCTTCGATACAATACCCCACTCGGGCATTATAGATAAGCTCACCAGCTTAAATATAAACCCCTATGTCACTAGATGGGTTGCAAACTGGCTCAAGGACAGAACCCACATGGTTAGAATTGCTGGAGCCATGTCAGACTCCAAACCAGTTACAAGTGGCGTCCCACAAGGCTCAGTCCTGGGACCTCTCCTGTTCGGTATATATTTCTCGGAGGTACAGGCCAACACGGAAGGACTGTGGCTGACCAAGTTCGCAGATGACTGCAAACTGGGCGCTATAATCGACTCTCCAGCCGACACAAGCATCCTCCAAAAGGGTCTCATAGAAACAAATAACTGGTGCCAGAGCCATGGCCTCAAGCTAAACGCCAAAAAGTGTATAGTCATCCCCTTTGGCAAAAACAAAGTGCCCACAAATTACCACATAGGTGGTAATCCATTAAGTACAGAAGAAGTAATTAGGGACCTGGGGACCCAAGTTGATAGCAATCTCTCATTTGACAACCACGTGGCCAAAGTGGTTAGAAAAACATTTTATATAGCCCACCTAATCATGAAGGGATTCACATCTAGATCAGGGGAGATCATCGTGCCTCTTTACTCATCCCTCATCAGGCCCATAATTGAGTACAATGCCCCTTTTGGGATGTACCTTACCAGACACCTGCAGCAACTGGAAAGACCCCAAAAGTACCTCACCAAGAGGATCAAAGGGCTCAAACAGATGCCATATGCTGCCCGGTTAAAGAAACTCCAGCTCTACTCAGTGGCATACCGCCTGCTCAGAGGCGATCTGTGCCTGACATATAAAGCCATGTCCAACCCGGAATTAATGGACATGCTGCACCTCAGAAAATCCAAATCCCATCGAGCTATGCACTCAAGAGACTTAAACCTCAGCACTGAAATAAATAGGACATGCTGGAGGGACAGATTCATAACCCAGAGGCTCCCTTCACTCTGGAATAAAATCCCAGTCCAGGTTAGGCAGAGTCCCTCATTGACACTCTTCAAGAGGAATCTTGATGAGTGGATGGGGGATGGTAGGTTTACCCCGGGTATCACTTCTGTGTCACTGTTAGACAGAGGCACAGTATACTAACCTCGAAAAAGGGCATAGCAAAATTAATTTAAAATGGGTGGCAAAAGCCAAACACACTCTGGCTAGGCTTATAAATGCCCTAGGGCATATAGCCTAGTATGAACCTATGAACCTATGAACCTATGAGTCTACAATCATATTTAGATATGTTATCAATACATGTAACTCCATACAAATTGCAGAAGGAGTCATTACTAAGCACACTGCAGGTGCTGCAAAGAGCACTTTTGTCTGACATCAAAGATTGAAACAATACTAATTTCATGAACTTTCATCATACTTTGACTTAGGAATGGGGTCCATTCCCATCATGGTATTAGAAACCCAAAAGATTTGGAGAAATTAAAAAAGGAGGTATTGTTAATCCACCTCCAATGATCCCTGCCCTAAAAATTGCAAATGAATTTGGGCCAGTTTCTATACTTCCAACCCTAGAAAAAATTCCTGGCAAAACTAATTTCTGCTCAACTAACAGACTACTTCAAAAATACAGCATGGTCTTCCCCATGCCAATATGATTTTTTTTTCTGATAGAAGTACCATGACCCCTCACTCTTTACATAATAAACAACAATATTCTATGTTGCATGGACAAACCACCTTACTCTTGTAGGTTTTATAGACATCACCAAAGTCTTTGACCAGTTACACCACACATCACTCCTTATTTCCATCCTTAGATCAGACATAAGCTAGTACTGCCTCCCTTGGTTCCCTAATTTCCTTATAGATAGATATTTCAAGTACAGATAAGGAACTAATCCTCTGTCTCTATGCTCCTCTTACACAAAGAATACTCATCAAGAATCAGTTTTCTAATACTTTTCTCATTTACCATAGACTCCCTCCAGCTCACCTACCTCAAACCACCATCCTTATGTACTCACCTACCTCAAACCACCATCCTTAAGTACTTACCTACCTCAAACCACCATCATTTTGTACTCAACTACCTTAAACCACCATCCTTATGTACTCACCTGTCTCCAACCACCATCCTTATGTACTCACTTACCTCAAACCACCATCCTTATGTACTCACCTACCTCCAACTACCATCCTTATGTACTCACCTACCTCAAACCACCATCCATATGTACTCACCTGCCTCCAACTACCATCCTTATGTACTCACCTACCTCCAACCATCATCCTTATGTACTCACCTACCTCAAACCACCATCCTTATGTACTCACCTGCATCCAACCACCATCCTTATGTACTCACCTACCTCAAACCACCATCCTTATGTACTCACCTACCTCAAACCACCATCCTTATGTACAAACCTACCTCCAACTATCATCCTTATGTACTCATCTACCTCAAATCACCATCTTTATGTACTCACCTACCTCCAGTCATCATCCTTATATAATCATCTACCCCAAACCACCATCCTTATGTACTCGCCTACCTCCAATCACCATCCTTATGTACTCATCTACCTCAAACCACCATCCTTATGTGCTCAAATAATATGGACATTTTCAGATTCTACTCCCCACTCCAGTATCAAAAAGCAACTCAAAAAATAAATTCATGATCACTATCACTATAGGTCTTATAAAATGTAAAATAAACTGATTCTGAACACCAAAAACAGAGCTAAAGCATAATATTTGGTACAAGACAAAACTCTTCCACTGTTTCATGAAACTAGACATTAAGGCAGAACTTCAAAGATCACTTGGAAACCACAGCATACTTCAAATACCTTGGCATCTGGCTGAACCAGTCCCTGAACTTTCAATTTCACATCATCAATACCAATTCTAAGGTAACTACCCTACTTTTCTAGGCCTAAAATGTTTCGTATTTCCTGTTATCTGAAGGCTAAATAACAACTGGCAAAGAATTTTTACTCTGACAGTTAGAATACAGCCTCCCCATTATTATCAAAGACTCAAAGGAAAAAAACACTGACCTCTACAAATCCCCATCCAATCAAACCTGTATATTCACCATATTAGACCCCCAATGAGAACACCACTGTTCAGTTCAATTTAAAGCAAAATGGCATTCCATAAGAGAAATATGCACACACATCCTAGCCGACCTTATGCACAAACTCTTACAGCAAGACTCCTTCATTTTATTCTCCAGCCACGTGTCTTTAAGTACAATATCCTGCAACTGTAGATTACAGTCCTCTCTCCTTCTCCATCCCACTCACAAAACTCTACACCTTGACCACAGATTCCCCTTAATGCAACCTCAGTCATGGCAATCACTCCCCTCAAACCTAACAGATAGTACATCCTTCCACAATTTTAGAATCAGCTCAAGAACCTTTTACATACAAAAGCTACTTGTGGCAAAAGCATAGCTGTTTCAACCAGCACCATGGGCTGGTACTAAGATCCAGTGACCCACCCTGTCAGTGCAAAAAAAAAACATCATTGTATTAAGTCTATCACAACATTCCACTTATTACAGTTAGATCTATACCACCCCACCTCTTTTCCATTAAATTGCAAGACCCATGGATATTTTGGCACACAGGCATGGTAAGATCCAAGATATGCCCACCTCCCTCTTGCCCCAGCCACTCAGTTCCCTTTCTGTGCCCTTCTCCCAACCCTCCATCAACTTATTTTACTAAAAAAAAAAATATTTTTTTTTTAAACTGTAGCAAACTGCTTGGTACAAATGTAGCAAACAGTTGTTACAATTTATACCCTGCCTGCATGGAGCGCTATGGCACTCATGTTTTAATTAAACAAAAGCATTCTTCCTTTTAAACTGTAGGATACTGTTTTTTTACAAATGTAGCAAACAGTTGCTACAGTTTATATCCTGCTTGCACGGAGCAGTACGGTGCTCAGATTTTAGTTTTAAAAAAATGTAGCTATAGTTTCTACAGTTTAGACCATACACACAGTGCTGCAGTGTTCAGGCTTGACTGCAAATGCAAGACTGGCTAGATAGTGGGATCAGATGATCAAGTACCCAACACTTTGTACCCAGGGTAGTTGCCCCTATCATTCTGCTGCAGTTACACTGCTGGCCTGTGGATACCTTCCTCCACAAGCATTACTAAACTCCATAACTCAACTGTTGTCATTCTCTCCTAGCATTCTACTTTCACTCATGTTATACTTAACACTAAGACATCCATGCTAGATTAAGCCCTGTCTCTCCTCTCTCTGTGTCTGTTCTGTACCCTCACCCACAACATCTCCTCATCCCATGCTCCATCACTTTTTCTACCTCAGAGCACCTACATTCCTTTTTATTTCATTCTGTTCTATCTGTCCTCTACCACCTACCTTTTTATCTGCAATAACTCTATAAAAAGAATTGTATATACCTTGATATTAGGGATTCCTACTTCATTAAACATGTTTATTCTGGTTGCTGTAATGTTTTGCATGCTGGATATTGTATTGCTTAGATTCATATTATATTAGAAAGACTTCTACAATGTATTTTATAATTGTTTTATAGTCCTTACTATTGCAGGTGTGCTCATCATCTCCACTGTAAACTTGTTTTTCTCCTAATATTCTGTACTCAGCTTTTCCAAGCTGAACCTGAAAATGGTCCCCCTGGATCAGTGTTCTACCATGGTCAACAAACTGTAAATAAATAAAAAATAAAACAAAACATAGTACTGCATGAAGCTGTAAGATTAGCTGCAATGAGCTGCAGGAAACAGGAAATGCATTCTTTTTTTATCCTTTTTTTCTTAAGTGTCAGACTTTGAAAACTACAAAACTACTCTGGATGAAAAATGTTCAGAGTTTGAAAAGCAAGTGGCAGCTATGAATAAAGTAAATGCTTGTGAGACTCTTAAATATTATACAGAAACTAGGAACAATACTAGACAAGTGATCACTAAGACCAAAAGATGCATAGCCATATGTATCTTTAAGTAGACACACTTAAAAGTTAGAGCCTCCCTTTTCAAGTACTTAACAGTGCTCACCTCCCAAATCAGACAGGGCCGTACATGGCAATCCTGTTGTAAATTTGTGTTTACCCATCCAGTCATCAGGACTAGCCTTAAAAGTAGTCAAAGTAGTGTTTTGTTTGACCTGTAGTTGTGATGTATTCCACAGGCTAAGAATGTGTTGAGTTATGAATATATTTGTTCAGTGAATCTTGTTTATTTGTTGGGGTACAATTAGGTACCTAGTGTGGGTGGTTGGAGAGCCACTGGTTTTGCAAAGAAAGAGAAGCTCAAATAGACATGAGTCTTTCATTGTCCAAAAAGCAAGACATGGGTCATGAAGGAGCAGCCTGTAGGCCACTGGGTGTAATGAAAGTGGTACTAATCTGTCAGGGTAGCTGAAAGATTTATGGTCATTGATTTTCTTGAAAAGGTATCTTTGGGCCTTCATAGCTGAGTTATACATTTTGATTAATACATACAAAAGGTGACGTTGTATTCAATGATGGGTTTGATAAGCAAAGAGTACAATGATAGGATTTCTTCACTTGATCTTGAAAACATTCCCTTGGAAATTAAATGGGCCAAATATGAGAAAAGAGGTACACAAATAGACTCATTAAAGGAGTATAATGTTAGAAATCCCTTCAGCTTATCTGTTTACTCCAAAGGAATCCAGCACAAACAAGTGAAAAATATTTGAGCAGAAGCTGACCAGTGACATAAAACTGAGTTGATGGTTTTGGGAAATAGTCTTTTTCTATGGTGGCGTTACCCCTGCATTCTTAAACTTCAAGTCCAATGTTGTTGCTTCTTGGGATAAGTGGAAACTCTGCAGTAACTTCATTCAAAGAAAATGTATTTTGGCCATATAAATATGCTCAAGCAATTGACTGACATGCTTCTCCCAGATAACATTTCAGTTAAAATAAACATCAGTGAATAGTTCACAAGAGAAACAAGTTTTCTGAAAGAAAATACCAAAAGAAGAAGCAGAGCTATTGTCAGGAAATGCACAAACACCTGAACCCCAGAGATTTTAAAAGATGTAATACTGGGCATTATTAGTAAAAATCTCATAGAATTACAGGATTTACGTAAATAATTTACTTTAACTCGCACCTTAAATAATTACATTAATATCATTTAACATTGCAAACAGTTTATTACATGGTAAGCATTATGACAGCTATCTACTTGCACTGAGACAACAGGTAAACTTAGCTTTAAACAAGAGAGATGAATATTTTCAAAAGAATCAGATTTTTGATAGATGCTGTTGAAACCAATAGTATATAAAAATATATAAAGAGGTGTTTAAATGGATCTCCTACAAGACAATGATGCACAAATCAGCCAGCTACACACTCAATGACAGTATAATAATCAAAACACATGCCTAAAACCTTGTGTTTGATACTACAAAGTGTTAGTATGTTTGTGGGGGGGGGTCTCCCAGGAACCCCTATAAAATACACTTACTCCATAATGTCACAATTATGGGAGAAAAAAACTCCTTCAAAGTGTAAAAAAGTACTTAACACCACTGCAGCCTCTTGTTGGTGAATACTTGGAGACTGTTCAATGCAGGGAGTTAAATCAGGTTGACTGCATTTTATGAATACCATTTAATCAATGATAGAGCTCTAGTGTTTAAACTATGGTCTGTCTTTATATAACATATTAATAATGCTACAGCAAATGCACTTGAAAATCATTTTATTTGATATTGAAAATCCAAAACAAACACCAGTAGTCCAACTGTCACAAGTAAAAATAAAGAGGACAAAGCTTTCAAGTCATTCAAGACTCTTTTTCAGTGTTATAAGTAAAAACTAATTAACAAACTTAATATATATACTAACAGCCAGCCAATTAGAAAAAAATAGAAAAAGTCACATGATAAAAACAATTAAAACAAACTTAATAGAAAAACATTAATCTGAATAAAATTATAATAATTTTATAATCTTCTAAAAGTTTTAAAATACTAAGTTACTCTAAAAATATTCTAAAAATATGTATATACCATTCAAAATCTAGCGTACACTGCTTAAAATACGTTTATATGCAATATATAAGATATAAAATACAATAAATGTAAAATACATGTAAAAGCAACATACACAAAAAAAGAATACATAAATAGAAAAATATACATGATTATACAAAAATAAATAAAGGCTGTCATGTGGAGAGCTGCAAAGGGGCCTGTCAGAATTTTTTTGAGTTTGTAATGTTTTTTGAGTTATGCTTTTTTTCAGAATTTAATTTTCACAAATGGATAAATTGTATTATTGCGTCTCACCAGAACATAGAGAAACCAAGAAGTCTGGTATTTTTTTATTCCAGTTTTGTTGCATTAAAAATGTCAGCTTTAAAAACACTGCACATTTTCTTCAATATATTCTCATAAGTTGATCAAAGTAATATGCTTTGACACCGAATTACTTTGTACAGCAATCAGTCATAAGTAAGGATTGCAGGTATGTAAATTTTATCATAAAAGTCCAATAATTATTTTTGAATTTCTTGGCTATGAGCTTCTTAATTTTATTTTCATTAGAAAGTATGGAGAGGCTACTAGCATTTTTGTCTATAACATACAGGTACTACTGTAAGACTATGTAAAGTCCCCATTCAGGCAAACTTTATTGTTGTTAGATTTCAACAATTATTTTTTTGATGTAGTTATTTGCTCTTTCAGCCAAATCACCACCTAGGTTTGCTTTACAGATTATTTTCTTTGTATCTACAATGGTACTATAGTAGAAGCAAGCAAATAATGCCAAATGGTTAAATGTCAAGAATTTTTACTTCACTCTTACTTTTTGAGTACAAGTGGATGAGATTGAATTTTTTGAATCTGACACTTTTAGTATGAGCTGACTTCCGCAGTGGTGCAGCGGTAGCGTTGTTACCTTACAGCAAGAGGTTTTCCCGTTTGATTCCCGGCTGGAATGTGGGGAGTGTCTTCTGTGTGCAGTCTGCATGTCCTTCCCGTGGTTGGGTGGGCATTCGAAAGACATGCGTAAATGGGCATGCCTTTGTTGAAAGTTGAACGTCGAGCTGGCACCTCGGCGTTCATGAAAATCTACTGCCAATCATTAGCGGACCGGAGGTCCGCTGTGGTGACCCCTAACTGGGAAAAGCCGAAAGACAACAACACTTTTGGTTTGAGCTGGTATGAATATATCTACATAAGACAACATTCATGGGTTCTCCATACAAAGAGTACCTAGCATACATGTTGGCATTGTTTCCCTGCTTATAATTACTAAGATAAAAAGGAAATGCTGAACTCTACATGAATGTGATAGAGCAGAAGATCTGAACATTTTGAATACTGTATATGAACTAAGATACTGTAATCCTTCAGAATGAAACTAAAAGTGTGACTAGCATAAAAGACAACTGCTGTTGGAAAATTTGTGCACACTTTCTTTGTTTGGGAATCCAATAACTTTTGTAACTGATAGCTGAAAAGATAAGAACATTATTTTCAAGAACATCGATATAACAGCAGGGCAAGTTTTCAGGATATGAGCATATTGGGTCACTATAAATTTAGTTGAAGTGCTTACATAGCCCTTAGTCCCAATGTGAGAGGCTAATGGCAGAAGGAAATCAGCTGTATGCACGCTCAGTATTGTGTGCACGCTCAGTATTGTATGCACGCTCAGTATTGTGTGCATGCTCAGTATTGTATGCACGCTCAGTATTGTATGCACGCTCAGTATTGTATGCACGCTCAGTATTGTGTGCATGTGTGCACGCTCAGTATTGTGTACATGCTCAGTATTGTATGCACGCTCAGTATTGTGTGCATGTATGCACGCTCAGTATTGTGTGCACGCTCAGTATTGTGTGCACGCTCAGTATTGTATGCACGTTCAGTATTGTGTGCATGTATGCACGCTCAGTATTGTGTGCATGTATGCACGCTCAGTATTGTGTGCATATGTGCATGCTCAGCATTGTGTGTATGCTCAGTATTGTTTACATGTTATAATCCCTCTCAAACTTATACATTCAAGCAGGTGTAGTAGCATTCTGCTCCATATGACAGATGCAGATGTTCCGTACAGAAGACACCTCCAAAGATGGATCAAAAAGCAGTTCTGTACCATTCAACCACAAATGCAGTTCAAGCTTCTATTCTACAATACTAACAGGGAAATGCACATACACCAGAGCCACTGGGAATATATTTTACAATCAATTTCAGCAAGAGATATTTTCACAAAACAGTGTGAGAGCATAGTATTCACAAATGTATACATTTAAATATAAAGGTTGTACTTTTTAAACATGGAGTGAAAGAAACAGGCTCCTAAAGTATTGTCTTGCTTACAAATGACATGTATTAAGAAACTGTGTACCAGCTCATTTCTGCAGTCTAGACTAATAGTTTATAGGCTAAAGAGCAGAATTACCAACTGGTAGACCTGGGTTCAAAACCTGGTAGAGGGACAGCTGGCCACCAGCAGTATCTGTGCAAAACAAAGACTTAGCAGTCTACTTAGGACTCACTCATAGAGTCATCATGAGCTGATTTCAGCTCAAGGGCATCATAACTTACTTACCTTAATTTCTGCAAAAAGTTCATCACCTTAGCACACTGCTTTTAACTCAGTTACAGAGTTCAAAGGTAAAAATAAAGAGTATATCACATGAATTACATGGATTCCTGAAATATTGAGTTAAATGTGAACCTTTAGAACAATAAAAATCACCTTAAGAGCAGGATATTAAAATTGCCTGATAAACTGGAATCAATTGATTTTTAGCAATACAGACTACAATACAAAACCTGAGACTATATAAACAGGACATAGTTCTAAAAAACTGACTTTTTTGAATATGTGAACACATGAAAAATTTGGTCATGAATGATAAAACAAGTCCCTCAGAAGAGGGAATCTGAATCTGGATTTTAAAAATAGGCCAAACCATTGAAATAACTTCGGTGGTGGTGCTGCAGTAGCGTTGTTGCCTCACAGTAAGACGTTGTCCTGTTCGATTCTCAGCTAAAGCGTCTTCTGTGTGGAGACATGCGTGAATGGGCGCACCTTCATTGAAGGTTGTGCATCAGGGCTGGCAACTCGGTACGTAAAAATCTACTGCCAATCATTAGCGGACAGGAGTTCTGCTGTGTCGACCCCTAACTGGGAAAAGCCGAAAGATACAACAACAATAAATCATATAGGAATTCAGAAACAGTAAAATTTAATTTGAAATCAAGTATAAAAATTTAGACAAGCTTTCAATCACAATTTTTTCTTCATGTTAAACATGCAAACTAAAACATAGGAAGCGCTCACTTTATACAGCCAGTTAAAACCATTAAAATAGTTAATAAATTATATTGGCAGACTGATTAGACTAGGGATATCTTAATTTTGACTGACATAATTAGCTATTTCAGGTGTAGGGATTTCATTCCACTTTTTAACAACACTTTTATACAGAAATAGACATTTAATCCATAATTTTTTATTATGTCTAGTCTAAATTATCATTTCAATCTCACAAATAGCAAAGTATTTTTAAAATCAACACTTCTATGATTTTTCTCAATGTCTTTCATTACTTGAAACAAAAATATGTATGCATGAAATTTCTTCACACGACACCGTGCTTTTGCACTGCATCATAGTTTTTCAAGTTCCACATTGACTATTATCAAGTTCCTTCTCCTTTGCCCTACCAAATAATTCCTTATAAGATTATAGCTATCCCTTTCTTTCACAGACACCTCTAAAAGTGCTATGGCCACTCATCCTGTAGCCTAAGTTGAGAATCAGTCATTAAGGAGAGTCATTTCTTTAACATGGTGGTGCTTATCCAGCAACCTCACTCAACTCTGCAGTTGATGGCGGCTACACTAAGTAATGCTGCACTAAGGGACTCTCTTAGAGCTTGCCAGCCTTTAATGATACACACTATCATGGATACAGAGCAAACTGAAATTGATCTTGGATGATAGAGTTTTACTAACTGACACAGGTTTATCAGTTCATAGGTGTATACTAAGCTAATAACCACTAAGGCCTTTATAAGCCTAGCCATGCAACCCAAATATGACCCATAAGTTTTTTTTGGTTTGTTTTAAACATTTATATAGGGGGCCATTTTTGGTTATGACATGATTTATGGGCTGCCTCAGTTTAATAGTGGCATAGACACCTGACCACGAGTGAATTTCCGATTTTTCATCCAATAGTCCAAGTTACACTTAAATAGGGTTAGGGAGGGACTTTGTTTCACATGAATGGGAAGCCTATTTCAAAGAATGGAAATTTGCTGAGATAAATATTTGTCTGTCCATCATGTCCTATTAATGTTGGAAGTA
Source organism: Protopterus annectens (assembly GCF_019279795.1). Classification (NCBI taxonomy): domain Eukaryota; kingdom Metazoa; phylum Chordata; order Ceratodontiformes; family Protopteridae; genus Protopterus; species Protopterus annectens. The sequence continues at coordinate 838,190,002 of NC_056733.1, forward strand.
AAATTTAAGTCTTTGAATTTAGTACTTCTGATGCTGTTTGTTTTGCAGATGTGGAAAACATTTATCAGAGTGGTGTCTAAGGGTGCCTTGTAATCCTGGCATAGATAGCATATTAGTAGTCTGTTGGAGACCAAGTATAGAGATAGGACTTTGAGGGGATCTGCACAGGACATTATGTTTATGCCCTGTGTTCTTTTTGCAAGAACTATCACTTAATAAATGGTAGTTTGTCACTGAATAGCTCCTAATTGTTACTAGGTTTACTAGGGTTACTGAGATGATTTTGATTTCAAAGGAGGGAGCTTTATGTTCAGACCTCACCGGGGAGGACTTGACCTTGAAGGGGTGCACATTCTGCCATATTTGTGTGTATGAGGTCCAGTATGTCAGAGCTTCTAGTGGGTATATGCACTAGCTGGACAAGCATGTTTGTATTTACAAAGTCCAGGAATCTCAGTGTCTACAGATTTGAGGCCATGTAGGATTGCCATCTATCAGTGGGTAATTAAATTCACCCATGTGCAGAGTGTTTGGTTTGATAGTAAGTGTCGGCAGTAAGCCTAAGTGTGTGCTGTAAGTTTCTTGGGACATGGAGAGTGACTGATAGCTAATTAATATATTGTATGAGATTTTATCTGTGGTGATCGGCACATGGTGAAATTCCAGCACATCATCATTTGTAAGCAACCTAGAGGTATGCTTTTTATTGATGTATAGCACGACATCTTCACCCTTAGCCCATGTCTGTGCAGTCACTGGTCTAACAGTGTGGAAGGCACTGAAACTTTGCACTTACTGGGTACTCTCTGCAGCTTTAAGCCATATCTTGGTGTACATAATTTGGTGGATCTTGGCTCCAGATAGGCAACTAACTGCTATCTTTTCCTTGTACAGCATGGTTAGAGGGGCACCAGAATGTCTTACAATGGAGTTCCCTATGACTAGAGTCCTAGAAAGTGTGTTTGATTGCCTTATGGGCTTTGTATTTGGGGCACAACTATGTCTGGCTGTGTGTATGGTGCTAGGGGTTGTTTTTGTTGAATGCTTTTGGGTTTGTTTAGGATACACTTTGCCAATGGGTGGTCTAGGAGGTCTCTGTAATTTAGGAAGATTCCATTTAAATGCCTCAGTATATGGTGGTCTATGAGTATGTTGTGTGCTAGTGTGGTGGGTATTGTGTGTGTGGTTGTCACAACTTGTAAGCTTGTAGGCTAGAGTTTAGCTTCCAGTGACATTGTATAACACCTCTCATATACTGTGTCTGTCAGCTTATGGATTAAGTGGTTGTCAATAAACTTGAGACTATTACAACAGTATCTCAAGATACCCATACCCACCAAGCTGGCTGCAGAGAAGTTAGGAAACTATACATCCATGTTTTCTGGTCCTCTAATTGGAGAGCTACAAGGGTATGGAGTACTGTAGCTTACAGAAGGCTATTAAGGGTGCTTTATTGGGACAGACTAGGACATAAAATAAATTCTACTAAATTTAATGTCACTGCTACTCGATGTATGAACTAGCTGCTCTAAGCTTGTTGGTGCATGAGGTTTCTGCTCTATACTTACTGCAATACAGGGTAAAGTTTTATGGACAGTTCTAGTGGGAAAGTTTGCTTTCTATGTGTTTGTTTCTGTACAGGGCATTGTCATTTCATTATACAGCAGTATTAGGTATATAGGTTCATAGGTTCATAACAGATTACTGGGCTAATGGCTCAAGAGCCATTACAAGCCTAGCCAGTTTTACCTAGATTTACCCAAATTTCTATTCCTAGGGGAAATATAACAAGGGTCAGCAAGCATGGTTTTGACAATTTTACAGACTGACTCTGTCCATAAAGGACTTGGGTGCCACTCCAGAAGTGACTTTGTGATTTCCTATCCATTGGTTCAGATTGTGCTTGAAGATGGACAAGGAATAGTTAAGCTTCACATGAAATGGAAGATATTATTAGGTTGAACACCCTCAAACCAAATAATTAAATATAATATTCTTCAGTGCTGGCAGGCTTGATCAAAATTACCTACAAATGTGAGTCAGAAAGTGCATTAAATGTAAGAAAAATCATTTCAGCTGAACAGGAAAAACAGATTCTTACATTTCTTGTTCAGCTAAGTAATTATCTCAGACTTAATGTGTTTAATCAAGGCAGTATATACAGTAAATTTAGTATTGTGATTATAGTACAGCAAGACAAAAGTATTGTATACAGTCCATCTTTCAAGCGCTATTGGTTTGAACAGGACAAGGTGGCCCACGCACATAGATGTAAAGGCATGATTTACATCACAGTGATGTCAGTGTTAAAGTTAAAGCCTGCTCTTCAGTCTAACATTGCTATACTCTGAAATAATATCAAGCGCTGTAAATCTATCATTAGTGCCAGGTTCTTCTCATCCTATATCCAATAGCAACTGTCAAATAGCTTTTACAAAAAAAAATTAGCATTTCTGGGAAGTAGAACTCTGAGCCTATGTTGAAAAAAACAGGTCAAAAGATTTAAATAAATAAATAAATAAATATTTCAGGTTCTCAGAAACAGTATAAACTATTAAAAAAAACAATAACACTTAAGAATGATTCAGTTATTATTTTATTTATTTAATATTGTTAACTGGGTACGTGGATTGGTCCATAGATGCTTTTTAGCCACAGCACAGGCAACTAGGCAAGGATGAATTCAAAATACAAACACATTTTAGTGCAGCTAATTAATCAGTGTGTTTTTAGAAGGTGGGAAGAAACTGACATACCAGGACTAAACCTACACAAACACAGGGATAACATGAACAATCACACAGGCAACTATTAAAAGTCAGACTTGAACACTGGAGCTATGAGCCAGCAACCTTAACAATGAGCCATTATGGTGTCCAGTTATACAACTGAACAGTAAGTGCATCATGTCAAATACAATGCCACCGGAAGCACCATCTACTTCTTTGTAATATTCTACATCACAAAGAAGCTCAAAATTATTTTTTTCATAGCAGTTACTGTCCATTGCTACCACCACCATACCTTTATCTGGATGTATAACAGTCATTTCATTATTGCAATTTACACTGTAATTATGTCTAAAGGTGACTTAGGGATGAAAAACAAATAATTTTCCAATAATCTTTAAGTGCAGTCATCAAATGGAAAGCTAAAAATGTCAACAACTTTATTCCTCACATGCATTTCTCGTGTATCTTTTATGTGTTGCTTGCTTCCTATCACTCATTTGTAAACTTCTTTGTATAACCTTTGCACAGATACAGGGCTAAATTCATGAAAGGCTACACGAAGTGCAGCTATCATGTATAAATGTAGGTCCGTCATGCATAATGACAGCTTGCTATTTGGTATTTATAAGTAGCCGAATTACATGCTAATTAGCCATTCTAACATATTGGAGCTATTCAGTAACCTAAAAAGCAACTGTGCATACTTAGTGTAGCTATTTTCCCTGAAATCCAAAACTCTTTGTATTAGAGCCAAGATAACACTTAACAAAGAAATGTTATGGGTTGTTTGCTGCTATCATTAACCTGTATATGCAACAGGCTTTAAATCAAGGTGCTGCTACTGCTGCCAGACATCTACCCAGAAGAAGAAGGGTGTTCATACCCCATTTGATTTATTATGGTCTGCATGGCACAGAAATTGTAGAGCAATACTAACTAGACAGGGAAACAGTAGAGAAAATACTCTACCTTTTCTGCTTTAACCTGAGGTCCAGGGTAATTGTGGAACCTGTTTGAAAAAAGAAAAAATTAGTAAGGTAACTGCTTATTTCCATATGCAAGTAGTTATATGTCCTTAAGATATGACATTTTTCATGTGAACAGTAATATCAGTAATAGTGAATGTCTGATGTTTGCAATATCCAGCTGTGGACTCCGCCCAATAATTTGCATCAAGTACTACACTTTCCTACACTTTCCTACACATATGCAACCTTAAGTAAATGAAAAATGTGCAAAGGGCAGGACACAGTATTCATCACTGGCACATGGTGGTGGTAGGGATACATGATGGCAAGCCTTGCACCAAAGAAATCAATGCAGATGATTGAAAAGTACTGCTTACTTGGAAGTTCTGCAGTATACACACTGGTGTTGGTCTCCATGTCAGAACTAACATCAATGATTTTCTGTGAACCCTTTGCTGTGGTGCCAGGGATCTCATACAGTGGATAGGGGGTTCTCACATTCTGTCATGGGTGGTTTATTACCCCCCACGACCTATATGTTTCTGGCCAATTTCACATGCCCTACATATCATGTATGTTATTATATCACTAGCCATATGTCAGATTTCCTGATATGTATGGCCATGGCCCGCTATATCATTTACATAGCTGTCCATCTTCCCCCAGATACAGTCACTGGAGTACTTGCTGACTCTGTCTCTTTCTAAGATGAGCAGTACCTGGATGATACCTTCATTCTCTGTCATTGCCTACCATTTTACAGTGTGCAGATGTCTTGGACACCATAGCATTGTATGAATTGAAAAATAAAAGAAACACAAAATGCACAATTAAGACATAAGTGATTGTGTGATTGTTAACAAAACAATTATGCATGTATGACTGTATGCATCCATTGTGTATTTATATAGGATGCTGTGTTTATGTGTATAAGTTGAACATCAGTATTATCATTTATTTAAATGTTCATATTTATTTGTTTGGGAATATAATATTCTTTTTTAGATGTATATACATACATGGGTTTGCATAAATATATGTTTTTTAAAAGCATAAATATATATATATGTTTTTATATGTTTTTTACAGCTTATAATCATGAAGCCAGATATATTTCTTGAACCAAGACATAAGCGTCTAAATTGAATGGCTAGAGGCTTTTTGATTCAGGTAATTTTTTAACACGCCCGTTTTTAGTGACGTGTCATTTTATCTGGCCAATGAGTTGTGTTTGTTTGAGATTTAAATGATCAGATTTCTGTAACTATTTGTCTGATGAAGCCGTGAGGTGAAAGCGCTTACAGAATACAATAAAATTAGAACTTTGTTGCCCAGTTCACGTATTTTTCTACATCGTATTTCTATTGTTTGGGATTGCAGTTTGGATTTGCTGTTTTATTATCGTTTATACCTGTGGAGGCTGAGTGCTTGGTTCCTGTGGATGACCGAACTTTTAATATTTTGGAAGTTGCTAAGATTGCAATCATCCACACAACTGGAAAATTACAAATAACAGCTTTCAGAGCTTGTTTCTGTTGCAGTTTTAACATGAATTGATATAATCTCACATCTTCCTTATATATAATCTACTTTTTCCTTCCTCCTCTCATATGTCTGTGTCTGTGGCAAATACTGATAGTAACCTCAATTGTGTGTGGTGAATTAATTGGTTTGATAGTGATAATTCAGAGAGGGTGTTGTTTGTGTGGACATACTGGTGTCTAAGTAGCCTATCTTCTTGTTGAAAGACAATAAAGAGGAGGTAACCTTATAGTTGTGCATATTAAATCCATCCATCCATCCATCCATCTACAACTTATTTTTCCCATTTCTGCACATGGGGTTGGGGTGTCACCTCAACAGTGACAATCATCCAAGTGTGTCATAAAGCGTCCTTTATATAATTTAATTTTTTCCTGCATTCTTTGTGCACCATTTGGCCTTGTGCACTGTGGACCAAAAGCATTCCCTAGCAGTGAATGACAGATCACTTCTAAGGTAAAAACTGAAAAATGTAACTTGTAATGCCACCAGTAGTGCAACTGAGACTGGTGTTGGTGCACTTTTGTCAAACCTCTGCACAGTACTGAGTGAAGAAATTTCCCCTGTCAGCTAACTATGTCTGTGGTACAAGGTGTGCATGAAGTAATCTTAAGAGAAAGCAGCCACATAATGCACAGTTCAAATCCAGTTTATAGATATATTTTATGACTGAATTCAGAATAAATACTGATGCCAATGTTTTATATGAAATGAACAGAAAGTGATAAATGATAAAAATCTTACCTGTAGCCTCTGTAAATTGATGTTACAAATGTGCAGCAGTTGTAAACATGTCTTCTAATTATTAATAACCATATGTCTCATGGATATTGTGATATATGACAATTTGTAGAGTGTGCAAACACAAAAGCAGTAACATGAGTAATGAGGACATATATGTCATATTTGCTGGAGAACTTATACATATTCCACAAGTATTCATCATGGCAGTTATACAATATATTGTAAACTTTGATGTCATGACTAATCATGTCATGGTATTTGGCTTAGAGGATTAAGAAGCTGCTTCCATTGGTCCAGTGGTGTAAGGTTTGATTCCCTCGGCCTCTGCTGCTTAACTGTGTGATTTAACCAGGCACTGCTCCTGAGCAGAGTCTGAAAAATGTCCATAAAGATCAGTGCTCTACCCTTGAAAACCAATAAAAAAATTTTATGCAATACAGAAATAATTACCTCCTTTTATTCTCTGGGTGTCCCTTTTCAGAACAATTGCCATTATATGAAACCCTGAGGATGTGTAACCAAACTATTACTCGCAATGTGAAAAGGATGACTGTGTCATGCAAATGCTATAGCAGCTTTGTTCCTTGCTACAAATATCCATTACTTGTGCCAGTTTGCAACACAAGGTCATTTTTTAAAATGTGTTTTCTTTTTTAATTCCTTTGCATTTGCTACCCACTTGGCAGTGCACAAACATAGTTCACTTCCTAACAAAGAAGTGAACATTTTAATTTTGGTTGCCATCTGCACTAAAAAGCTTGGCACAGTTGATGGCTGGCAGCACTCTGGATAGTTCTCAGAGAAGAGCATGCACATCAGGTAACTTCCTCTGTGGCACAAAGTGTAAGTAATGACTTTATAAAAATATGAGAGGTGATGCAGGATTTGAAGCAAGTTAACTGATAATTTTATGGAGGAGAAATCTGAATACATATTTACATACATTTTATTAGAACATTGTGTCAAAAAGTTAAGTCAAAAAAGTCAAAAGTAACTTGTCGTTCAGACCATACACAAGTGCACAGCTGAACAATATTACCGTTCTCCAAGCTCAAGTACAGAGACACAGAAACACAACACACTTATAAACAGTAATAACAGCAGTGACCAAGCCAACCAAAGGCACAAAAACATAAAAGTATCATCAGCCAAGCATGATTTATGGACTACAGCAATCCACTTCATCCACACCACACCAACTTCCTCTCTAATATCAGCAACATTCCAAGTCCAGTTCGGTCTTGTGGCACCACAGATCTAAGTCCAATTTAAACCAACAACTGACAAACAAGTCAGGGTCTTTGCTACCTGCATTTGATGCAACCACCATTACCTACATGAATGAACAGCCACAACCAGTTCATCAACCTTCCCACAGATTTTCACCATCCACGTCATCATGGACATCAGCAGCAGTGTCCTGAATCCAGTCTGGTTTCCTCTGACACAATTATTCAGCCCAATCTTTTTAATCAAGCCTGGAGACAAAAAGGTTTCGCCTCCACAACTTGTCACTGAGGGCTCAACTTCTGCAATCAGTTTAATGATCCAACGAACAAAAAAAAAAAAAACAACAAGATACCACTGACAACATGTCTTCAGTCAACCATACACTCATCAATGGACTACCCATTAACAATTTCTAAATTTCAAACATATAAACACAAATGCACCTTGGGAGCCAGAAAGACCACTGCCACACAAGGCACTGCCATCTTCCTCCAGGATGTCGTATTGTTTAAAACTCAATTAGCCTCAGTATAGCTAACAACATATGAGCAGTCTGTCCACTTTTATATTATTTGACATTAACTGCAGTTCTGATGATGTGTCCCAAAAATAAAATTTCTGATGTGGCAAGGAAATGTAAGAAGGATGAATGTGTGACTGTAATGCTCTTCTGGCTCTGGTCAATGGTAGGTATACTCTATGATTGAATTAATTTTCCCTTCAGCTTCTTTCTCTGTCAGTTTTTTATAAGGCCTTTTGCACTGTACTGTGTTCTCTTCTCCTGCTGCTAGGCTGTTTAATTATCCTAGCCCAACTTCTGTTAACTCCTGGCTCCCATATATAGTGGATCCTAGGTGGGTGGGATACTTTCACTGTAATAGCTGACCCTAAGGAATATAGGTTTCACCTGTTAAATGAGGTAGTTTCAGTAATGGGCACAGTAATATGTGCATGCTTGCACACATGCATCATTTCCCCAACTACAATGAGGACTGCTGCTTTTGATGCCAAAGGCAGATTGGCTTTCCCTGGTATCATCCCTGCTGTTATACCACCAAGTGGCAGTGACACACCGAGGCAAGCATTCAAGACAACTGCATTAATTATGGCGTTCAGTCTTATATCTTCCAGCATATTCCTCTCATGCCCAGATTCTTATCTATATGTGATTCAGATGGGGCACAATCAGGGTTTTATCCATGCCTACCATGGAGCTACCTCTAGACATAGTGTTTCTGGGAGACAATATATTAATCTAAAGATTTAATAGTATGCACACTCATTTTACAACAATACAGTACTTATGTAAGGAAGTCATGTGATTTCTTTAGGTTGATTTATTTATCTTAAATTCATTGAGGGGGCATTATAGTTACCATGGTTGGTAGGTTACACACTAATATTCTCCATTACAAATGTGTAGAAAAACTTTGAGAAATGTTACTTCACAGTGCAAACTATGATAATGGTAAACTAAATATGCAATTGGGTGTAGTGATTGATAACTCTTGGGTTCTCTAATCTGGTTATCAGCTGAGTGGCCTTCTCAGTAAAATGTGTGTATCCACCCTGTGCCTGTGTGGGGGTGTTAGTGCTCTGGTTCCCGGACACATTTCCAAAGAACACATACATGAATTGGCATTGGTACAAGGCAGAGATACTGATACAAGATAAAAAGGCAGACCATCACATGGAGTGCATGCAACACACATACACACACACACACATTTCTGTGTGAGTGTGCAGGCATATGATTAGTTGCCCATGTGTTTTTTCACTGAATCACATCAGAAAAGTTGAAAACTGCCGTTAACTGAAATCTCCTTTCATCAAGTAAAAATCATGGAAAACATCTATAGAGCAAAAGTAACTTAAAAAGGTTTGTTTGCACCCACACATCCCATAAGTTGAATATACCAACTGCAGGATTACATAACCACAGAGAAAACAGAAAGGGCCAAACACATTGAATCACTGTTGCACACAAACAGAAAGCACACCAAAAGTGACTGTCTGTTAGTAAAACCAAACTCCTGTTTAACAACTTGCCAGATAAACATCTACATATATTTCAATATAGATCTAGTTGCCTATTAAACAATCTCTATAATTTTCCTCTCAGTGTGATTCAATAAAATTAGTTTTTATTTTTGTTAGTAGTTTGTGACTTAGCAAAATGCAGTCGAATGAAATGGAGGTCTTCATGTATGGAAATGTATGTCTGTGTTAGCCTGGTTATATGTATAAATATGAGCATCTGTATAATATAGCTTAGTGGTGGCTGTTTAATCTAGAGAGCACTGTACCTTTAAGGTCATGACTGGTGGACAAACAGGAGTAAGAAAGGAAGTTAATGGGAATCAGCTGCAAGAAGAGGTATTTCAGGACTACTACCCTGATAAATGTTAGATTGTCTGACCTCTGAGTGAGGAGAGGAAGCCAGAAGTAGTCCTCATAGAGTGACAAGGCAATGGTGTCCCTTAAGGATAGAGTCCAAGAAGATATCTATGAAGGGTAGAGGGATAAGGAATGATTTACTGTATGTTAAGCCTTGCTGAACTGTTTTTGATAAACATCTGGAAATACCTTTTTAAGCTGAAAACAAGGCTGGAAGGTTAAATACCTGTTGGAAGGGATAAAAATATTGGAATTGCAGAAATATGACGGTGAAGCACTTATTTTGTTTTGTAATGTCTCTCATTTTATTTTTAAGAAACTGAGCTTTTTATGTTATCTGCAAGTATACCTGCTCAGACTGAATAAACAATAAAGTAGTTTGTGTTGAGGACTGTAACATACTTGAAAAGACACACACACACACACACACACACACACACACACACACACACACACACACACACACACACACACACACACACACCTCTATCTCTCTCTCTATATATATATATATATACATGTATATATATATATATATATATATATATATATATATATATATATATATATATGTATATATATATATATATATATATATATATATATATATATATATATATATACACATATATATATATATTTATACATACATACATATATATATATATATATATAGAGAGAGAGAGAGAGAGAGAGATGTATACAATCTGTTGGGGATGTGGGAGAAAGTGAAACAACATTGCTAATACACTGATACAGACAGAAATCAGGCTCCAGATTAATAACACAGCCAATAATCATCTTAGTTTAAATGCTCAGCTTCACATAATTCCATTTGTAAAACGTACAAGACTGGATAATTGTCTTACTAGTTATCCCAAATTAATAATATTAATTAATATCTTAGTGTGTGTTTTAAGGGGGTTCCGGCATGTAGATCGTGAGACAAATGCCCGTGAACTACATCGCCGAAACTAGAAGGCCGCAGCACCACTAGACCGTAGAGCGGTGCTACCGAAAGAGAGATATGCCGTAATCTACGGCGGTAGGAAAACCTACAAACGCAGACGCCCCCTAAAGCTAATATGCAGGCTGTCAACTGAAAGTGTAAACGGCCGGCAAAGTGAAACAGCTTGAGCAGACAAACAGCACATCAGTAGTGCTACACAAGTGCACCGAAAACATAAATAAAAGAAATAAATACCTTTACAGCCCCTGTTGTCCACACAAGCAGAGCAAATGTTCCCCAAGAAGCAGGAAGTAAAATCCACAGTACGAACAGTATAACACAGCACAGCTAACCCTGAGCAATGCGGAATAGAATAACAACTCATGTGTCAGGCTGTAACTTTAAAGGAACAGACACTTTAGTTTCAGACTTAATACCCCACACACAGTACAAGTTAATGCAAGACCAGTTTGTGTAATATGAGGAAGCATGTCACAGCAGGAGGGCTTTAGTATAGGACCAACCCAAATTAGAGGCATGCCTGCAACAGACAGTACCTGTCCTGACAGAGCCCCCTAAGTGCAGTGTCAGGTGGGAACGTGCCAACCTGGGCAAGCATGGACTACTAACCCAGTAGCAGGAGATATACACAGTAGCATTAACCCATCTCCCACTCCACAGTAGTGTATGTATTGCAGGTGTAACCAAACCTGCCCATTTGTCACTGCAATTGGAGTACACAAGTACGCAGTCCCATGTAGGCAGACAAGGGTGCAACACATAGATACCTCCCTATGTAACTTCTGCCACTGAAACTGAGCCTGGGCCCAACACCCTGATTGGGCAGCAGCAACAACTGGGAGTTAATGGGGGCCTGTGCAGTACACTTAGAACCTGTGCTGCAATTAGGCTTTGTAGACACCTACCAGATTACAAGCATATTGCAACTCCAGGGCTGTGTTAACTGCAGATATTGAAACCGTAGCGGAGAGGGAATCAGAGCAGGGTGGAGTGCAAAAAGCTGTACAGGGCCACTGTGGCAGGCAGTGCTATTTCACAGGGTACAAGACAAGGTGGTGTACAGTGAGTAACCTACCATCTGGAAGGGACTTGCTCCAAGGCTGGTTGTACATCCTGATCCCAGCTAGACTGGCTGTGATGGATACTGAGAAGCCATCAACAAGTGCTGCTACCATGCTGGAATCTATGTATCTGTATAGCCCCGGTCTGCTTGGCAACAGATACAGCACAGTGCCCAGCCAACGTGGCAAACCAATGCTGGTGGTTGAGGGGTAACTCTACCATTTGGAGCATGAAGCACCACCGAAACGGTACTGGGCATGTATCGAGTGGAGAGTAAAGGCGTGCAGAGGACGTGCCATCACTGTTCGCCAGGAAGAGGGGGAAGAACTGCTGAAATCACTGCCACACCAGCATGGCCCAGATGCAGCAATGGCCCAAGTGGCTACACTACGAGCAGAACTGCGGCAGAGGGCGGCAACCGGTAATGAACTGCCAAGCTTGGTAATGCAGAGTGTCCTAGGCACAGCGGATGACAACATACTACAGGAGATGCCTTGTCATGTAACCCTTCGTCGAAGCATAAACAGGGTACGGCAGAGGGCACGGGCATCCATGACTACACCTCCAGCAACACTTGCGGATATTGATGTCAGCCAGTATCCACTCCGTAGTGGCAGATTCATCCTCCGTAGAAGGTCAGATATGGATGGGACAGATTCCTTGGTACTACTTACTACAACACAAAATTTGACCAATCTGTGCAGGTCTGACATCATTCTTGGAGATTGCACCTTCCCCACATGGGCTGATATATGTCGCCAGCTGTATACATTACATGGATGTATTGGCACCCCCACCTCAACAAGGATTGTACCCCTGGTGTACTGTCTCATGACATGGAAGTCGGAGTCTGCATACACTGCTTTGTGGGAGGTACTGAAGGGTATGGCCGCTGAACAGGGATGCACCTTGTCTCCACAGAATATTATGACCGATTTTGAGAAGGCAGCAATCCATGCCAGCTGTAAGGCATTCCCTAGGAGTATTCTGAAGGGATGCCTATTCCATTTTGCACAGATCATCTGGCGCCAGATTCAGCATCACCACCTTGTGGCCCTCTATGGCACGGACACTGCTTTCTCAATTGCCATCTGCAAGCTAATTGCATTGGCATTCCTACCATTGGATGATGTTGTCCCTGCATTTCTGGACATTGTGGCTTCCTTACCGGACTGTGGTCAGCCTATTGGTGTTTTTCTAGACCATCATTATGTACGAGGCCGACCATGCAAGTATGCATCCCGCTGCTCAGCACAGACACGAATGCCATCGTCCTACCCTTTGCGGTTTTGGAATGTGTGTGATGTCTCAGAAATGGACTTCCCATGGACTAACAACCAGGTGGAGGCATGGCATCGTCGGCTGAAGGTATTACTGGGACACCCTACTGCACAGCTATACGACCTTCTGTCTGTTCTGCAGCAGGAGCAGAAACTGACAGATACCCGACGGGAATATCTTTTGAGGGGTATGCCTGTGACACCGCGTAGGAAGGCTATTGTTGTAAGGGAGCGTCGCTTAAAGCACATCTTACAACATAAGTGTGACTACAGTGATGTGCAGGATTTCCTCCGTGCTGTGGCACATTTCTACAAGTCGTGATAATATTTGGGTTTAGTACGCACCAAGCACTACACACATCACATTGCATATTGCATTAATAAAGGCTTTGCCCACAGCACACATGTTTCATGTTACCACTTTCATGCCCACATGGCATGTTATGCCAGCCACATGTTCCACTGACAGTTGCACATGGTGGCTTCTAAGGGGGTGCACAGTGTATCACTGTGGGGGGTTGTATCTGCCACCTGTGGTTAGGGTGCAGGGGATTCATCAATTCTCACAGGGAATTGTCCACAGGCATTTGTCACTGCAGCTAAATTGTCAACCTGCCATGTGTCCACATCCAGCTGTCTCACAGGGTGCCTGAACCCGTTTTAAGGCATATGAAAAGTTGTATGAAAGGTTGGACTCAAAGGAGGGAGAAAAGGACCTGTACCTATTTGCTAGACAAAGGGACCAACCTGGTAAAGATTTGCAGCAGGTAAGCGTGATAAAGGATAGTGAGGGAAACATACTCACAACTGAGAAGAGTGTGTTGAGCAGATGGAAAGAGTACTTTGAGGGGTTAATGAATGAAGAGAATGAGAGAGAAAGAAGGATGGATGATGTGGGGATAGTGAATCAAGAAGTGCAATGGATTAGCAAGGAGGAAGTAAGGACATCTATGAAGAGGATGAAGAATGGAAAGGCTGTTGATCCAGATGACATACTTGTGGAAGCATGGAGATGTTTAGGAGAGATGGTAGTGGGGTTTTTAACCAGATTGTTTAATGAAATCTTGGAAAGTGAGAGGATGCATGAGGAGTGGAGAAAAAGTGTTTTGGTATCGATTTTTAAGAATAAGGGTGATGTGCTGAGCTGTAGTAACTACAAAGGGATAAAACTGATCAGTAACAGCATGAAGTTATAGGAAAGAGTAGTGGAAGCTAGGTTAAGAAGGGAGGCGATGATTAGTGATCAGCAGTATGGTTTCATGCTGGGAAAGAGCACTACAGATATGATGTTTGCTCTGAGGGTGTTGATGGAGAAGTATAGAGAAGGTCAGATGGAGTTGTAGCATGTCTTTGTGGACTTACAGAAAGCATATGACAGGGTGCCTAGTGAGGAGTTGTGATATTGTATGATGATGTCGGGAGTGGCAGAGAAGTATGTAAGAGTGGTACAGGATATGTATGAGGGTAGTCTAACAGTGGCGAGGTCTGCAGTAGGAGTGACAGATGCATTTAAGGTGGATGTGGGATTACATCAAGAATCAGTTCTGAACCCTTTCTTATTTACAATGGTGATGGATAGGTTGACAGATGAGATCAGACAGGAGTCTGCGTGGACTATGATGTTTGCTGATGACATTGTGATCTGTAGTGAGAGTAGGGAACATGTTGAGGAGACTCTGGAGAGGTGAAGATATGCTCTAGACAGGAGAGAAATGAAGGTCAGCAGGACTAAGAATATATGTGTGTGAATGAGAGGGAGGCTAGAGGAATGGTGAGGATGCAAGGAGTAGAGTTGGTGAAGGTGGATGAATTTAAATATATGGGATCAACAGTTCAGAGTAATGGTGAGTGTGGAAGGGAGGTGAAGAAGAGAGTACAGGCAGGGTGGAGTGGGCAGAGAAGAGTGTCAGGAGTGATTTGTGACAGATGGGTACCAGTAAGAGTGAAAAGGAAGGTCTACAAGAGGGTAGTGAGACCAGCTATGTTATATGGGTTGGAGACGGTGGCATTGACAAAAAGGCATGAGTCAGAGCTGGAGGTAGCAGAGTTAAAGATGTTAAGATTTTGAACTGGGTGTGACAAGGATGGACAGGATTAGGAATCAGTATATTAGATGGTCAGCTCAGGTTGGACGGTTTTGAGACAAAACCATAGAGGTGAGATTGCATTGGTTTGGACATGTGCTGAGGAGGGATGCTGGGTATATTGGGAAAAGGATGCTAAGGATGGAGCTGCCAGGTAAGAGGAAAAGAGGAAGGCCTAATATAAGGTTTATGGATGTGGTGAGAGAGGACATGCAGGTGGTTGGTGTGACACAGCAAGATGCAGAGGACAGGAAGAAATGGAAACAGATGATCTGCTGAGGCAACCCCTAATGGGAACAGCTGAAAGAAGAAAAAGTGTGTGTAAGTGTTGTGGCTCCTTTGCAGTAATTGATATTTGGAAGCAGATCGATTGTTGTCAAGAACTTTATTTATAGTAAGTAAACTTTTTTCTTGATATTCAGTACTATTACAGCTTTGTTTTATTTTGGTCATAAACTGCCACTGTGTTTTTTAGCTTTTTGTGTGGCATTTAGAGTTGATAAACAATGCAGGATCCAAAAACACCCTGAACAGTCCTGGAGTCAAACTAGGTGCCTGAGCTGAAGCTCATTATCTGAATAGAAGAAGGTAAAATTCTACAACAGTGTAAATGCAGACATTGTGCTTGAAAAGTACCATTATCTGTCAAATGTCTGTAAAGAAAACACAACTCGCCCTGTTTGGTGCCCCCATTCTTCCTGGTTGTCCGCACAGATGTAGAGGAAACCATTCTAGTCTGATGGAATGGAGTGGAATCTTGCAGCTGAAAAGGGCACCTTGCATTTAGTACCTGCCGCAGGTGGTTGAAACCTAAGTCTGAATCAGTTATTAATGAGAATTTAGTGGCCTGAGTCCTACTGCGTATAAATGCTGCACACTACTCCTGTGCAAATGAGACGTGCAGTCAGGAGAGGACAGTAGTACAAGAGCAAAGTGCAGTTTTGATCTTTCAGACAGAAGCTATGGTTTTAATGCTGAAAGCAAAAAAGACAATGTCGATATCTTTATACAGACTGTAACTACACTATTTGCTAATTGTCATATACAAACACAAAATCCATGTGAGATTCAAATTTCCAAGATAAACACCTTGCTGAATAACAGATGAAGCCAAAGCATGGGAATAAAATCAACCTTTACTGGTAATCCATAAAAAACAGGGCTTTCATAAATTGAGGTTATAATAACAAGAAAAGGATAATATTACAGGCTAAAAACAATCAAATGCTTGGGGACCATTTAAAATACATGAATGCACTTACTGATTTTCTTAAAATTATAAATATTTCACATTTTAGTCAACATTAAGACAACGTGGTTGTAAATTCCCCAAGAAAATATTGACCATGCTTCATTTTGCTGCAAAGCAGAAGATGCATCATGTTTAAAACATTACACTGATAAATAATGGAAATAAATAATAAATAAATAAAAAGACTACAATCCCGAAAGTGCTCGGGCATAAAATGCTGAGCAACCGAACTAGGAACTGACAAAATTTGTATGTCCTTAATGCCTAATTCTAGCATGCCTTCATGTTTGACCAATATAATATTATTGCTGGGAACATTACAGGCACATACCCCATTCTAGTATAACAGCTCTCATACCCTTTGATGGGAAAAAATGCTCTTTAATGTTGTATATGACATTGAGCATGGGCATATTCAGCAGTCTTTATACCGGAACAATTCCATGTGATCAAAAAAAGTGCTTGAATGGCCTAAACAGTCCATCAGTCTCACAGACATATATGACAATATGGGGGAACTCAATGTACTCTTATAATGACTGTCATTCTGAATAACACAGCATTGTTTGTTTTTTAAGGATTTGAATTATTACTTCCTCAAAAGGATCACACTTTCTAACAAGATGCACATCCTCATGGCAACTTTTTAAGCCTGATTGACTCTTTACATGATTAACAAAGAAAGGGCATATCTTCTGCCTATCAGATAAAATTGAAATACTACAACATTATACCCTTCTTATGATCCTAGCATGCACTCTCCGGCTTTCTTCATGGGACTACACTTTAATCACTAATAAAAAACTAAACTACAGGGTTTGATTCTAACCCCTGGTTATTGGCTAAACTTGTAATAGCCTGTAAACTGATAGGCCTGTATTTCGATGTGAACCTGTGAGAGTAGAAAGGGCTACAAACATCTTGGGGATTGGGGATGGCATAATGGCTAAGATGTTTACCTCACAGATATAAGGTACAGGATTTGATTTTCAGCTTTGAAAGGGAAATTAGCTAAGTGTAAAATGACCTACAAGGGCAGCTAGCCTAGTACTTACCTATGAACATCAAACATCCCTCTGTTGAAAGCTGGTAAAGCCCTTAGCCAGCATCTGTGGTACTCAGTGCCTGAGACCCCATATTCACAGCTCTTAGAAAGGTGCTTAACAATTGTTAAGCACCTTTTAAAGCAATGTGAATATTGTGTTTCATCCCAGAGTACAACTCAACTATGTTGTCTTTTTCCACGATATTAGAACATAATCATGGCACTCCCTGCACTGCATAATTTTAATGCATTCATTTCTTTACTGGTTAAGTGGAAAAAACAACACAGGCACATGAAAAAAATTGTAAAACTTCAGACAGACAACAAACATGTCTCTTAAATGTTCCTAATTTTCTGAGACATTGCTGAACCTGACTCAAAACATTGCTCTGTATGTACCAGTTCCTCGTAAAACTGATGATTTGTAGAGAAGAAGGTGGTGAATTACACATAATAAATGATGACAATCATTAGAGTTATAGACTTCTTATACTTTAGAAAAGGCATGTTAAATCACCTTCTCTGACTCTTTTTCAATTTTCAGGTTAATAGTACCAATGTTTTAAGTAGTGTCCCTGATTTGGGGCATTTTTCCCTCATTATTTCTGGATTTGATCCTGATTCTGGAGATAATAGGCTGAAAGTTATGATGACTAGAGGTTAAGACTGAACCCCAGAACCTGGAGCATTGAGACAGAGATGTTATCAGTAAGTCTACACTTTGTCACAGAGCACTGGTAAGCAAGCAGAGGTAAATCTCACTATTCCAGGACTTTTTCAGGGAAGCCCAAGAAAAAAAACTTGCAGAATAGTATGAACCCCAAAATTTACAGTAACAAGCAAGGATAAGTAAAACGTTTTCAAACCATACCTGAGTACTGCCTAGATAAAAGCACACACATACACACACACACACAAACACACACACACACACACACACACACACACACACACACACACACACACACACACACACATGCGTGCGCGCATGCATGCACACACACACACACACACACACACACACACACACACACACACACACATATTAATATACACACATACACACTCCTACACAGACACACACACACACACACACACACACACACACACACACACACACACACACACATATAACTTGATCAAAGCCTGTCTTACTTCATGTACATGCTGAATGTAGTCAGTAAGGGTAATAAAAGACTTTGGATAGTGTACAGAGTTGAAAGCTGTTTGACCAGTCTTACAACCTAAATAACTGACAGCATAATTCAGATGGTTAGAAACTTCTGAGAAGTTAAACAGCTGATTAAAGAATCCTTAGCCAGTCCTACAACTAAAATTTGGCTAGTACTGAAAGAAGGACAGGTTGTTGTTGTGTGAAGACCGATCTGTATGAAACAGAGTACAGAATAGTTGAGACATTTGAAAGGGAAGACACATGCTGGATAATATAGTGGTACATTAAACATGTCCGTTAATGGTAAATGATGCTTGAAATCCAGTTCTATTGATTAGAAAAATACATGATCTATGTTACATTCTTCTCTTCATAGTCAAGATTTTGACATACAAAGGTGCATTTCTACAAGTTTACATGCAGTAAGAACATAAGTAACATCACCAGCATTAGCATGACTAGAAGAAATTATTGAAGACAAGGAATTAATAGTTAACTACAGTCTCACATTGCTGCATGTCAACATGTTATTCAGCAACTCATGCACAGCAAGGATGTGATTTTTTTCAACCACAGAGGTAAATGTAGTAAAATGATAACAGAAAGATAACCAGAACATGACATTCTTCGGGCAAACAAGTAACTCATGAACCACGAGTCAAAAAAGGAAAGAGGTGACTGAACAGAACAGGGTCCTTTAATGTAGGTAAGGCAGTGCGTAATTAGAGTGACAATGTAAAAGATCAAAGCAGGTGAAAGGATGGAAGGAAAGGAAGGAGTGAGTAGATAGCGAGTAACCATAGAGTGCCTCTATCTAAACACTAGCAAGTAACCACAGAATGCCTGTCTAAACACTAGTGAGTAACCAAGAATGCCTGTCTAAACACTAGCTGTTGTGCTGCCAAGCAGAGCAGTGACACAGTCTTGTCAGATCAACTGGCAGCAGATAACTGTTTCTTATGCACTGAGAAAATCTGTAAAAAAAACCTTAGCCCTAAACAGCTGCCACCATCTCCTTCAGTCTGTGCTTCATTGTTCTCGCACATCTCTTTCTGAAAAAGTTACCCCTTGAACATGGCCCTGTGGTACTTTAGAATTTCCAAGCCCCTCCTGTTGGTCTATCTTACTACTGTACATATAATGAGTTCTTTGTATGCGTTCTAGTGCAGATCTTTTAGTTTTAGTATCTGTCTTCTGCCTTTACCTCCATCCTACCTGTGTTTTTGGAGCTTTTCTCCCCGGGCCTCCACTGAAAATGGATATGTATCCAGTTGGACTAACCCGGTAAACAAAAGTAAATAAATAAATAAATATTTTTTTGTGGACCAATATCATCAGATAAACATAGTGTTCCTGCTTCAGTTAAAGCTTGTCAGTTAGTGGTTCAGAATGTGAACGTTTTTCTGCTTTTATCTACTAATACGCCACACTCTTGTCCTTATGTGTATTACTATTTTGTATTGTTTATATTCTACACTAACATTTAAAATAAGTAGCCTATTTCCACTTTGGTCCCTGTTAGTACCTTAACTCTCACTACTATATACTCCTGTAATGATATTTTTTTCTAACACATTACTTTAAACTTCTTTTCATTGAATAATTACTACATATTGAGCGATCATCATAGCTTGTTGATCACTTCTCATTATTTCCATTTCTCCATGTACGTCAACCCTGCTGGATATCTCTGCCATCCATAACAATGCGTATATATTTCCTTCCAAACTCTCAGCAATGTAATGCAAAGAAAGGAAACAGGAAATCCCAGTATAACAGAGTGCAGTACATCAATTAAGGGTAGCACATTTCTACTGACATCATTTTATTCAGCACAAGCCTCAGCCTTCTGTTTCTTAGCCACTTTGTTAGTCAGGCAACTATGCTATGATTCTTTGTATAACTCAAGAAAATTACCATCATAGTACTGGTATGGTACTGGTACTGGTACCATCATAGTCTGGTGTACTGCTTTAGAGGCCTGCTGAAAAGCATATTAATTATTTTCAGATGTAATGATTGGTTACTGTACCATACTGGCTTCTTAACAATCAATATGTTTTATTTTTATTTTTTGAGTGATTCAATCATTTATTTATTTATTTATTTGTCTATGATTTGATAACTGGGCAGGTGGGCTGGTCTATCCTTTTCAGCCATGACCGCAGTACACATTGTGCAGTCAGTTTACAGTAATTGGTATTATAGGTTCATAGGTTCATAAGTAGGTACTAGCCTATCTGCCCGAGGGCATTTATAAGCCTAGCCAGGGTGTGTCAGCGTTCGCCACCCCATTGATTAATTAACTGAGCCTCTGTCAAGAAGAGCCAATGAAGTGATCCCAGGGGTGTATTTTCTGTTACTCATCCACTCGTCAAGGTTTCTCTTGAAGAGTGTTAGTGATGGGCTCTGCCTAATGTAGTTAGGAATTTTGTTCCAAAGCATGGGGAGTCTCTGTGACAGGAAACTATCCCTCCAGAATGTTCTATTTATTGTTGTGGCGAGGTTTAGCTCACTAGAGCGAGTGGCTCGCAGTGATTTGGATTTATTTAGGTGGAGCATGCCCATCAATTCTGAGTTGGACATGGCTTTGTAAGTCAGGCAGAGATCACTTCTGAGTAAGCGATATGCCACTGAGTACAGCTGGAGTTTTTCCAGTCAGGCTGCATAGGACATATGTTTGAGACCAGTAATCCTCTTGGTGAGGTACTTTTGTGGTCTTTCCAGCTATTGGAAGTGTCTTGTGAGGTACATCCCAAACGGGGCATTGTACTCTATGATGGGTCTGATGAGTGACTAGTAGAGGGGCACTATAACCTCTTTATTTCTAGATGTGAACCCTTTAGTAATTACATGGGTTACATAGAAGGATTTCCTAACTACTTTGGCAATATGATTGTCAAAGGAGAGATTACTATCTACCTGGGTCCCCAGATCTCTTATTACCTCTTCTGTATTAAGGGGGCTGCCACCTATGTGGTAATTCATGGGTGTTTTGTTTTTCCCAAATGGGATGACTATGCATTTTTTGGCATTTAGCTTGAGACCATGACTTTGACACCAGGTGTCCGTCTCAGTAAGGCCCTTCTGGAGAATGTCCGTGTCAGCCGGAGAGTCAATTACGACTCCCAGTTTGCAGTCATTGGCGAACCTAGTTAGCCATAGTCCTCCTGTGTTTGCCTGCACTTCTGAGAAGTATATACCAAACAGTAAGGGTCCCAGGACCGAGCCTTGTGGGACACCACTTGTGAATGGTTTAGAGCTGGACCTGGAGCCCGCTATTCTTACCATATGAGTTCTGTCTGTAAGCCAGTTGGCAACCCATCTCATGACGTAGGGGTTTATGTTCAGGCTGGTGAGTTTTTCTATAATTCCCGAGTGGGTTATGGTGTCAAAAGCCTTGGTGCAGTCAAGGTAGGCTGTGTGAACTACCTTCCCCTCATCTATGGCCTTGGTGACTGTCTTGAAGAAGTCAACCAGGTTTAGGAGGCATGATCTGCCCTTAACAAAGCCAAACGGGATCAGGTCAAGTGTTTGGAGGTTCCCAATGTCTTTGTTCATGAGTTCCATGATGATGCACTCCATAGCCTTGCAGACCAAGCTAGTCAGGCTTATGGGGCGATAGTTACCAGGGTCAGTTGTGGTCCCTCCTTTGTGGAGCGGAATAACCGTTGCTGTATGCCATTCTATGGGCACGTAGCCTGTGGGGAAGCTGAGGTTGAACAGTGTGTTTAGGTGGGGGGGTTAGTTCATTCTGTAGTTCGTGTAAGACGCAGCCTGGGACACCATCTGGCCCCATTGACGCTGTGCTTTTGGCTTTTGAAAGGGCTGTTTTCACCTGTGCATCTGTTATTTCTGGGACACTACACTTTTCTGGTATTGTTGTGGGTCCTTTTGGGGGTGAGAGGGATGTGAAGTTTGCACTGAATCTATCTACCAGGATGTTGGCAATATCAGTGGGTTCAGTATATTTTGTGCTATTTTGCACTAGCTCAGAGCATATCTGCGAGTTGCCACTTAGATTCTTGAAATAGCTAAAGATGGCTTTGTGGTTATCTTTCGAAACCTTAGCTATTTTTCTTTCGAAGTTAGCCTTAGAGGATTTTATGAGGGACCTTAGTTTCTTACCGATACTGATCAGGGATGTCTTTCCTTCTTGGGATTTGCTTTTTTTCTGAACTAGTTTCCTCCTTCTATTGTATAGCCTGTTTATGGCAGGGGTCCACCAGACTGGTTTCCTTCTCTTAGGGGAGTGAGTCTTGGTTTTGCTAGGGATGGCATGATCCATGCATCCTTGTAGGTGCTCATAGAGTGCATTTGTAAAGATTCCTGCATCTTGGACACTGTTATCCATTAGCGTGGGGGCTGTGAAACTTACCACCTCTGTCTTCAGTAAGGTGAAGTTTGCTATAGAAAAGTTTTTCACTGTGGTTTCCTTGGTTGGAGGTGGTGGTGTGGTGTGGACATCCAGAGTGATTAGTTTATGGTCTGATCTAACCAGTGACGGGTTGACCTCTGGTGTGGAACACCTGTTGCCCATGTTGGTGATGACCAGGTCCAATATGTTTTCACCTCTGGTAGGTGAGTTTACCAGCTGATCCAGGGCATTTGAGTTGATAAATTCCAGGAAGCGCTGGACCTGGGAGTTTGTACTTGAGTAGTTTTCCCAGTTAACGGTAGGGTTATTGAAATTGCCCAATATCAGGGTGTTCGGTAGGACCTTCATGTTTTCCAGTGTCTCCAGAAAGGCAGAGTGGTGTTCCTGGGTCATGGAGGGTGATCTGTAGCAGGCCACAATTTGCATTGCAGATTTGCCTGATGTTAGTTGCACGTGGATGATGTCGGAGGTATCATGCTATGCTACTAACCTGGAGGTGTAGGTATCCTTGATGAATATGGATACACGCCTTCCTTTTGTGTTTCGGTCCATGTTCTGTGGCCGAAATGTGTGGTGTGAGTTGTAGCCCAGTAGTGCTGGGGTGCTCTGTGGAGCCTTGAACCAGGTTTCAGTTACTGCACAGATGTCAACATTCTCCAATCTGAGGAGTGCTTCGAGTGCGTGCATTTTGAGATTTAAACTCCTGGTGTTGAGTAGCATAACCCTCATTTTTTTTATTTGTCCTGTTTACGGAGGTGGGTTTGACTTTTGAGCCTTACATAGAAAAGGTACTATGGGGGCAGCAAGAGCCTTGGCCAGTATTCAAAAGCCTAGGGGTGACAGGTGCAAGCCATCTCATGCAGCGCAATGAGGCCTGTCAAGCATGTCGTCCAGGCTGACAGACACAGGATCCCCTTTGAATGACACCAGAAGCTTAGCCAATTGTTGAAATTGATCATTTTTTTCTTTATACTGCGGTATCATTCTTGGTGAGGGTAGGATGCTACTCAGGGTCAGAGTCATACCCACCTGGGCTACATGATCAGAGATCTTCCATGTCTCTTTTCATGTAGTCCAGGGAGGTATGTCTCAGGTCATTCACACCAACATGAACAATGACAGAGTCATATTTGTACTTGTTCTGGAGTGACCTGAGTGCTTGTGTTATGTGGCGGATTCTGGCTCCCAACAGGCAGCTAACAGTAACCTTCTTCTTGTCCAGCTTAGTGAGTGGGGCATCAGTGTGCCTGACTATTGAGTTGCCTATTACTAGTGTGTTAGGTATGTTATTTCACCTTATGGGCTGTGATTGTGCGGCACACTGATTTTGTGTTTTATGTGTTGTCTGGTTTGTGACAGGAGGTGCAGGTTTTTTGGGTGTCTGCTTTGGAGGTCTGTGATACTTTTGCAGGTTTTTATTTAGAGCCTCTGAGTATGATTTCATGTATTTATGTGTATTTTTTGCCAGTGCTGGTTTAGTATGTCTATGCGAGGCTGGAGGTGTGGTGCAAGTGTTAACCTTCTCCTCATGACTGCCCGTTCCAGTCTTGGGTGGAGAGAGCTTAGCCTCCAATTTAGCTATATAATTGCATCTCTCACATATGTTAATGTTTTGTGGTAGGAGGAGAGGGTTGTCTGTGTACATGAGGCAGTTGTAACATTGCCTCAGGATACCCAGATTCACCAGCTGGACTGGAGAGCACACCTGAAATTGACATTTGGTCATGCCTGAATAGTAGGGTGAACTGCTTAGTCGCTTGGTTGGTGAGAGGTGAATAAAGAGTCTTGCCCTGCTGGGCAATCAAGTGTCGGGGTATATTAGTGCTTGCTATTAGGTCTGAGCAAGTGCTGGGCTGTAGGATGCTTTTTAAGTGCTTAGGTTGAGAGTTAGACTACTTTCAAGGGAAAAACTGAAAAGGAGACTTGGTGGAGCTGGGATAAATTTAGTCCTAGCTAACCAGCACTGCCCGGACATGCAAAACTGTGCAAATGCAGTTTTTACAGCAGGGAAATGAAAGAGATAGAAATTAGCCCAAAATGGCCTATAAACTACTAACTTCTGGGCTGGAACCACTCCTCCAGGGACAGATGGCTGCTCAAAGCTCCCTCTCTCACAGGTGAACAGAGAAACCTCCCTCTATCCAAGTAAGGTATGGGCAACTCAGAAAATTGTAACACAGCCCTGAATTCAGCACTAGCCTGAAAACTGGGCTATACTAGCTTAGAAAGGTGAGAAACAAGAAAACATTTTTTTTTTAAAAGATAAGGCAAAAACAGTAAAAAATACACTTAAAACAGCTTTAAATGACTACAAACAGTAAAAAACACACTTAAAACAGCTTTAGATGACTACAAACAATCAGAAAAGGCTTTTAAACAAATTACAAGTTTAACAAACAACACAGTTTACATGACGTAAAATTATTCAGTTTGAAACATAAAAGATAGTCCAGTAGTATAATGTGATATGAGGTAAAGGATGACTGTGAATTAGCCAGTGTCCCAAAAATAGTTACACTTAGATTCACCATGTAAATGCTGTGCAAGATTTCTTTGAATGTTTGAATGGGCTTGATGTTTTTTTACATCTGACAGTAGCTGATTCCATATGGCTGGTCCCATTCCGGATAGGGCTTTTTCATCTATGACAGTTTGAATCTACGTCTGTTCAAAATTATTTTATTATCATGGCTGTTCCTGACAGAGTAGTTTTGATCTTTAATCTGGAGTAATCTTTTCAGTGGAGGGCAGTAACCTTTTGTGAGAATTTTAAATAAAAGGGTGTTTAGTAGGTGTGTGACTCTGCATGCAATTGGTAGCCAGTGAGCCTTTTCATATATAATACAGTGTTGTTGGTAATGTTTGTACCTGCCAGTAGTGCAAACCCGTGTATTCTGTTTTCGACTACCTGAATTTTTTGTGTGTTCCTAGCAGGATGTAAGGTAAAGTAAAGGGAAAGATAGAGATAGAGAGAGAGAGAGAGAGAGAGAGAGAGAGAGTGTATTCAGTTTAAGGAGTTAGAACGTATTTGGCTAAGGACATGCATAATTAAGTTTTAATTGTGACAATACCTTGCTGAAGATTTTATCTGTATGTGTATTAAAGTTTAACAAAGTGTTGAGTGTCACTCTCAGGTATTTTTATTCTGTAATATTTGGTATAACATTTCTTTTTGGGTATGTTATGACTAAGGTGGGAATTGACAGTATACCATATCATACAAGTCCTGGAGCTATGTATTTGGAGTTTATTATTATGAAGCCAATTCCTTTAGCCATGCTCTGAAACACTACTCCAACTAAACATTATATACTCAGGGCATATCAGTGACAGTAACAGCCATCTTCTCCTTATTTTTACCACTACATGAATGACATCACAGATGAGTTTTATCCAAGTTAGATAGGTATGTTGCCCAAGTAGTGCAGTGGTGCAGTGGTAGCATTGTTGCCTCACAGCAAGAGGTTCTCCAGTTCAATTCTTTGCTGGGTGCCTTCTGTGTGGAGTCTGCATGTCCTCCAGGCGTTAGTGTGGGTTTCCTCTGGGTACTCCGGTTTCCTGCCATGTTACAAAGATATGTGTCTGGAGCGTTTCTCTTTGGGCCTCCTCTGAAAATTGGCTCATTTCAAGTTGGACTTTCCTAGTAAATAAATAAGGTAGATGACCTTACCAAGGACATGTCAAATGTAATGTTTCAGAGTCGTTGCTGTGCCATACTGGCTTCTTAATACTCAATATCTTTTTTTTTTTTTTTTTTTTTTTTGAGTGATTCAATCATTTATTTATTTATTTATTTATTTTCTTATGATTTAATAACTGGTCAGTTGGGCTGGTCTATCGTTTTCAGCCATGACTGCATTACACATTGTACAGTCAGTTTACAGTAATCTCGGATTTAACCTTGATGATATTGTGTGCTGTGTTCTCAACATGCACGTGATGTGAAATGCCTTAGAATATAAGTAAATTAGTTCTGAAGTCACACAAGGTTTGCAATCACTGTCTGGAGTAATTCTCAGATTATTTGCCTATGTTTAACTCATTACATCCAAGTGACGCCTGCAGGTTCATCTGCAGTTAACACTTACTGACGCCTCTAGGAGTCAAATATTGCTTGTTCATATTTGCATCAATAATTCCAAAACAATGCTATGTACAAGGTTTTAAAAAATTTCATCTTAAAGCTTACACAATGGCAATCTCAACTGCATTAATATTTGGCCTCTGTCTAGTGCAGCTAAACAGATATTAACTGTTGTTTTTATGATATTAATTTATATAGATATAATTTTAAATTTATTCTAAATATTTCAGCAACCAAGTAACACAAACAGAACTCCCTAGTCTCATATGAAAGCTCTCAGCTAGATGAATAAAATGCTGCTGACAGTATGTGTGTAACTTGACTGGTTGCTGAGCTATTGTAAGTTGCTTACAAAATATTACAAACATAAACTACAATAGACTGGATAAACCCAAATTATTTTGCCAACTGGAAAGAATTAACAACGACTATATTAACAAATGAATTTAATCTGTTAAAAAAAAATTAATAGTAGACAAATCAAACAAACCCTGGCACATACTATGCATAAGTATACAATATAATATAACAAAACCTTCTAAAACAACACTGATTAATCATTACATCAGTTCCTTTAGGAAACGTATCAATGCAAACATGGATTAAAACTTTAGTTCGACCTTTTAACCCCATTTATCATCACTAAGAACTTTCCTCACAAAATATATAGGGAAACAATAACCTCCTGGGAACAAAATGGATTCTTATGCTGGTTTTAATGTGTAAATAAATTAAATGTTTTAGATATACATATGATAAAAATTGCTTACAATATTCCAGCACAGGACTGGTGAACCTTACAAAGCATTCTAATATACAATCAAGATTTATGCAGATTAATTAATAATTCCTCATTTAAAGATATTCCAAATCTAATAAGTTTTCTGTATGAATTTATATATAATAGTTGTGAAAAGAAAAATTCACCTCGGGATTCATGAAGCTTGCGCCAGGTACAGGCGTAGCGTCGGCGATCTAACACCAAATATGGCCACCGAGTGATTCAGGTATGAGCTGTTTCCACATGCACTACTTGCGTACGCTACGCCCGCACAGCTCCCGGCGCCTGTATGTTAATCACCCCATGGGCAGCAGTGTAGCATGAAAATGAAGGTATATAGCAATTCAGGAAGTGGTGCAGGTGTAGTGTAAGCATGCAGAAATGTAAACCAAAAAAAAAGGTTTACATTTTCAAACAAAAAATTGGAGCCATGACAGCGGACCAAACACATGTATTATACTGTTAATATATGCCAATGGCTAAATATATAGCCATTGGCATAAAGCAACATGCACAAAATATGAAAAAGAACATTTAATATTATGCCCACACTAACGCGAAGTTAAAGCGCAGGGCATCGGTGCGCAAAGTGGATCGCAAGGAATATATAAAAATATAGAATAAAACTGCAATGAAACACATATCACGATTTCCCCATAATAGTCAATGGCAGGCATGCTACACCATACTCATGGCACAAGGGTAGATAAGGGGCAGTGACAGTGTTATGCACACTAGCTAGGAATTAGTAGGCAATGCCATGCAAATGAGAGGAGTAATAGTGAATCACAGATTCCCCGCTGGTGTAAGGATGCACTTCACAACGTAGCGTTATAACACTGAGGTGAGCCCTTGAGATAAAAATGACATCAAGAGAGTGGTGTGTCGCCATTGCTGTAAGCACATTGGAGCATTGCTAACCCAGTTTGCCTGTTGCTAAGCAAAGCTGCAGGATAGGGGTGTGTTGAAGTAGCCATAGCTTTGCTTAGCTGAGAACACACAAGGTAACCAAATGTGCATGTGAACATGGATGAAAATGCACTGTAAGCCCAGTAAGCAGCTGTGCGCGGCGCGCACCAGAGTGGAAACAGGAAGGATACGGGAAAAACATAAGGAAATGCTGCAGCATGGAAATAGGAGTACAAATGAGTAATTAACACCTAGGAACCCACAGTGGGCCATTGACAACAGCTAACAAGGCTGCTAGTAGCTACCTGCAGAACAGGAAAGGGGAGGTGCCGTACTGCAAAGAAAACAGAACTGTCACAGCAGAACAAAGCAAAATTGCAGTAGATCAGCTACATAACACATTTCACAACACATTCCTGGGTAGGGAAAGTACAAAACAAGAAAGCCGGCAGCTGGATGCATGCCTGACAATGGGAGGGGATTTGGGTTGAAAAGTGAATTAAAGGGCAACAGATAAATCACAGCAGGCAAGCATAATTCAACATCAAAGGCCCCACAATTGCAGTACTCACTGTAAAACCCATAATTAAGATACCCTGCAGCTGGAATTGCACATACATACCCAATGACATCAGCAGCATCCATAGCACAATAGTATAAAGTGTGAAAGCACCTCACACACACTTATGTATTCCCATACACTCTGCACCATCGGTGTAAACAGACGGGGAACTTTTAAAATGTACATGTTAGGGGCTACCATAGTTTTGATTCATCAGCATGTGTTGGAGACTGAAGGTGGTGTGGAGGATGATGCTGACAACCACCTCAGGCACCGGAGGAGCAGAAGAGTGTTCAGACCCAGGGTAGCCTACCAGGGGCTAAATGATTTGGAGATAGTAGCGTGTTACAGGATGGACAGGGACACCATACAGCAACTTGTTGAGCTGTGCCAGCCATGCCTCAGAGCCAGAAATAACAGAGGGGAACCCATCCCAGTGGACACAAAGGTATGTGTAAGCTTGAGAATACTAGCCACAGGTACCTTTCAAAGGCCAACTGGGGATATCCTGGGGGTCTCACAGGCATCAGCATCCGGGGTACTCCACCAGTTCCAGGATGCCATGTTACTACATGCCAATGAGCACATATACTTCCCCTGAACGCAGGAGGAGTTGGCCAGCAATATGCGTTTCTTCCACCGTGTGGCAGAATACCCGGAGGTACTGGGTGCAATAGACTGCATGCACATACACATCAAGTCACCACCCGGTGAGCAGGGTAGGTGCTACATAAACTGTAAGGGATACCCCTCCATCAACTGCCAGGTCGTGTGCAATGCCCAGGGCATTATCATGGATGTGTGTGCTGGTAGCCCTGGAAGCTATCATGACTCCCACATCTGGCATGCCTCACAGCTGTATCAGGTATTTGCCAGGGAGGACATCCCATATGGCCACCTGGTGGGGGATGCTGGCTATGCACTGAAACCGTGGATGATGATTCCCATCAGAAATGCACACACACCCATGCAAGAACGCCATAATGAGGCACACGCAGAAACCAGAATCATCATAGAGCATGTGTTTGGGATGCTGAAATCACGGTTTCAATGACTGGACATATCTGGTGGAGCCTTGCAGTACTCTCCAGGCACATGTGCCCACATCTTCATAGTATGTGCCATGCTACACAATATGATCCTGTGGAAACAGTTGCAGCAGGGACAGAATGGTGAAGGCCCTCACAGCCCACCACCATTGCCAAGTGCCCCACAGGCACAGAGGTTCTCACCCCATGAACACCCTGAGCCATCCCCAGTAGGCAGATGGAGGCGTGCCCAGTATGTCCATGCCTTGGCAACGAGGGAACATATAGCACACACACTGACAGTGTAGGCACTTATGGACTGACACCCTACTTCACCTGCACACACAGTAAACATGGATGGCACACACACAAGACCACCTGTAAATTGTCATGTATAGGTGATCTACTGTGTGCATCCTACATAGGCAGCCCTCAACTATTGCACACACAACCACTATTGGTACAAGGTAAGTCAACACCTAAACAGTAAATTAAGCTATCAGCATGTGCTGATACTGTGTGTATAGGTTCATAGGTACATAGGTAGGTACTTGGCTAACTGCCCGAGGCCATTCATATGCCTAGCCAAAATGTGTCAGCTGTTGCCACTCCATTGATTAACTAACTGTCCCTCTGTGGAGCAAAGCCAATTGTGGGATCCCTGGGGTGTACCCACTGTTCCCCATCCATTCTGCAAGGTTTCCCTGAAGTGTTAGTGAGGGGCTCCATATAATGTAATCAGGGATGTAGTTCCAAAGCATGTGGTGTACCTGTGACAGGAATCTGTTATCACAGCATCTTCCGGTTATGGTTGTGGCAAGGTTTAGCTCATTACAGTGTGTGGCTCACTGTGACATGGATTCCCATAGGTAGAGCATATCCATTAAGCCTGACTTGGATATGGCTTTGTTGGGCAGCAAAGATCATCTCTGAGTAAATGAGATGCAACTGAGTAATGCAAGAGTTCATGCAGTCTGAAAGCATATGACACATGTCTGAGGCCAGTAATGCTCTTGGCGAGGTATGTTTATGGACCCTCCAGCTGTTGGATGTGTCTTCTGAGGTACATCCCAAATGGGTTATCATACTCGATGATGGGATTGATGAGTGATGAGTAAAGGGGCACAATAACCTCAGTATGTCTAGATGCGAACCCTTAAGTAATCAGATGGCCTACATAGAAGGATGTCCTAATTACTTAGGAGATATGATTGCCAAAGGAGAGATCACTATCTAATGTAATCCCCTCATACCCATTACCTCGCCTGTATTAAAGTGGCTGCCATTCATGTGTTAATATGTGGGTGTTTAGTTTTCCCAACATAGAATGACCATGCAGTTTGTGGCATTTAGCTGGAGGCCATGACTGTGACACGCTGTGTTGGTCTATGTGAGGCCCCTTGAAGGATGTCTGTGAGAGCTGGACTGTCAATTATGGCTCCCAGTTTGCAATAATCACCAAACACTGTCTGCTGTAGTCCACCTGTGTTTGCCTGTACCTCTGAGAATCATATGGCAAACAGTAGGGGTCCCAGGACTGAGTCCTGTGGGACACCAGTTGTGACTGATTAAGAGTTGGGCCTGGAGGCTGCTAGGCTTACCATGTGGGTTTTGTGTGTAAGCCTGTTGGCAAACCAACCTGTGATGTATGGGTGTATGTACTGGCTGGTGAGTTTATAAATAATACCTGAGTGGGGAATGGTGTCATAATCCTTGGCGAGGTCCAGGTTGTATGTGTGAATGACCACACCCCACACCTAAAGTCTAGGTGACTGTAAGACATAAAACAGGTTCAGTAGGCATGATCTGCACTCAAGTCAAGCAGACCTGGGTTAGGTCGAGTGTCTGGAGGTTCCCAATGTCTCTGTTAATGAGTTCCATGATGATGCGCTCCATAGCCTTGCAGACCAGGCTAGTCAGGGTTATAGGGCAATAGTTCCCGGGGTCTTTTGTGGCACCCCCTTTGTGGAGTGGGATAACTGTTGCTGTATACCACTCTGTGGGTATGTAGCCTGTAGAGAGGCTAGGTTTGAACAGTGTGTTTAGGTGAAGGTTTAGTTCATTTGGAGCTCTTATAAGACACAGCCTGGGACACTGTCCAGTCCCATTGACGCTGTATTTGTGGCTTTGAATAGGGCTGTTTTAACCTGTGTGTTGGTGATTTCTGGGGCCGTACATTCTTCTGATATGGTTAAGGGCCATTTAGGGGTTGAGAGGGGTGTGAAGTTTGCACTGAACCTGTCTGCCAAAATGTTGGTAATATCAGTCTGTTCAGTGTATTTTATGCCAGTTTGCACCAACTATGAGCAGATCTGAGAGTTCCCACTTAGGTCCTAGACATAGCTAAAGAACGCTTTGTGGTTGTCTGTAGGGTCCTTGGGAAATTGTCTTTTGAAGCTAGCCTTGGATGATTTCATGAGACATCATAATTTCTTGCTGATACTGATCAGGGATGTCTGTCCTAGGGATTTCACTCTTATCTGTACTAGTTACCTCCTACTATTGTAGAGCCTGTGTATGGCAGGGGTCCACCAGACCGGTTTCCTGTTCTTGGAGGAGTGAGTCCAGGTTTGACTTGGGATAGCACGATTCATGCATTCCTGCAGATGATCATAGAGCCTTTTTATAGGTTTCAGCATCTTGGACAGCATTGTCCATTGGCGTGGGGGCTGTGAACAGTTTCACCTCAGGCATAAGCAACGTGAAGTCTGCTTTGGAAAAGATTTTCACGGTGGCTTCCTTGTTTGGGGTTGTGGGTGGAATGTGAATATCCAGAGTGATTAGTCTATGGTCTGATCTAACCAGCGAAGGGTTGACATTGGGTGTGGAACACCGGTCGCCCATGTTGGTGATGGTGGGGGTGTAGTCCAGTTGTTACAGGGTGTTTTGAGTCGAGAAATTGTAGGAAGCACTGGGCAAGGGACTTAGTACTTGAGTAGTTCTCCCAGTTAATGTTTGGGTAGTTGAAATCCCCAATATTAGGGTGTTTGGTAGGACCTGCATATTTCCAAGTGTCCCCGGAAATGCGGAATGTGGGACCTGGGTCATGGTGGGGGATCTGTAGCAAGCTACAATTTGGATTGCAGTGTTACCTATTGTCAGTTGCACTTGGATGATCTCTGATGCATCGTGCTGCGTCACTAACCTGGAGGTGTGAGTATCCTTGATGAATATGGATATACCCCCGCCTTTTGTGTTCCAGTCCAGGTTCTGTGGCCAAAATGTGTGGCATGAGTTATAGCCTGGTGGTGCTGGGGTGCTCTCTGGAGCTTTAAACTGGGTGTCTGTTACTGCACAGATATCGATGTTCTCCATACTGAGGAGTGCCTTGAGTGTGTGCAATTTGAGGTTTAGACTTCTGGCGTTGAGTAGCAATACCCTCAGTTACTGGTTACTTGTACTATGTACAGTGGTGGGTTTGTCTTATGAGCCTTGCCTAAAAGTCCACCTTGCCTTAATATCCATCTCTCTACTATTGTTTGCAAGCAATGACAGCTGTGCATGTGTACATGTTCTGCAAATGTGTACTGACCCTTGTTACAGGGCTGTGCCAAATGGCTATGTGCACACCTACATAGAGTGGATATTGACAGTAGAGACACACTGGTTGAACGTTTAGATTTGTGTAGCCTAGCCTCTCATTGCCAGACTAACAGCTGCTTGGAAATATGTTAACAGTACTGGTAATGAAACAGGGTGCATATCATCTTTAACTCCAGTGTGACATCTGCAGTAGGAGTGTAAGATGTAGGAAACTGCTGCCCATGTGTAATAGCTGCTTCATAGGTGATGGCATACACTATCCGATTATATCCTGATCATGTCGATAGTGGCAGCAGAGTCTATTGATATTTGACTCTGTGTGGGGAGTAGGTGTCTGTGCCCAACAGAGCACATGGTTCTGCTGGGTATGTGAGTATATACCCAGACAAGGATACAGCCCTGTTCACACTTGCATCATTTGTAATCAGCTATCAGGATGTGATGTGACCCTCAGAGGGGGATTGCTACTAAAAGTAGTTACCATGTTCCTGTAATAGCTAGTGTTGCCACTTCCATAACTCAAATATTTACATGTGAGCATCACTGTCTAAAACATCTTCATAAGCAGTAAGTATACTAACTATAGAACGTGGTTCTTGTAGTACTGAATGCTCATACAGGCATGTCCACTACTCAGCTACTGGTGTTTACTAATGTCAGCTTTGTGTATGTGGCCATCCTGGGGGAATGCAATCTCTATGCCATGTACACTGCCAAACCCACCTAACACCACACCCCACACATTGCCTGGGATGCAGCTACAGGGGTGATCTGGGAAGCAGTCCATACTACATCCATGACTGGACTAGACAGTCAAGAGGTGTAGGTTAACACATGCATCTCATCACCACAATCAACACATGCCCTTACCAGAACACAGTAAGGGCACACAAACATTCCACCAGATATCACACACATCCACAGAGGCCTCTAAGTATCTGGCCAAGCAAGAGGCCTCCTAAGTAGGAATAGACAGACAACAGAATACAAAGACTTTATGACATAGTTTGCATAATTGTGTCACACCTCAGAACACGTGGCCGGAAACATGGCAAGCAGTACTCATTTGTGAATGCAAACCCTAGCACAATGTTATACACCAGGCTATATGAGGGCAAACATACTGTCAACTGCCTGTCTGCCATGATTAGCCACATACCCATACACTCTGACCACCTTTAGAACTATACACGTCTCTGAAATATGCTATGTTGTTGTGCAAGACCTGTGATGCAGTAGCCTGGACTGCATGGAAACACATGTAGGAACTGTCAGATCTTGTAGCCCATACAGGTATGTCCCATGTCCTGGGTAGCATTCTGCCAGTGGCCAGAATGATGCAGTAGTACAGGGACAAGGACTGTATTCCACAATCATGAAATGTTTTGGTGTAATTCAAAGAGTATCCAGTGTCTCTCTGCCTGGGATAACATGGTTGACAGACCATGATGCTTTGCCAGACAGGGCCTGCACCTGTCACCCCTGAGAATCTGGATACTGGCAAAGGCCCATGCTTCCCCTATAGTGCCCTCATCATGCCAGGGTCAAGTGAAAGTCCACTGGTGCAACAGGGACAGCCAAAAAATAAACTGTGGGTCTTGCTACTCAATGATACAAATCAGGTACTCAATATGGACTCACTTACGGCAATCTGAAACATAGAGAACATATCTGTGCAATGACTGAGATATGGTTCAATGCTTTGGAGAGCACCCCTGCATGACCATGTTATAAGACATACCTCACCTCTTGGCCAGCATCATTTATTGGAACACATGGGCCACAGGTGTGTCCAACTTTCTGAGGGATATGTACACCCCCATGCAAGTTGTACTTGCACAACGTAAGATGCATTATGCTGAGCAACTACCTTTGTGCCAAAGTGTAATCTAAATTGCACCTTGTGACAGATCATCCACCCTGCCTCAGAAATCCCAACTGTCATTGTGCTGTAATGGGGAATACCAGTTTTGAGACAGGAAACCATAATCATGGCCACTCAGCTATCCCATTATGAACCGTGAAGACTCATCATGTACCAACATGTGCTCAATGCATGTTGGATGTCATCAACACCACCTGGATCACCATAGTCACACCAACAGGGCTAACAGTATGCCACACATGGTCAGTCTTCAAAGCCAATGTTATGCTCCTTAAGAGTGAAGTGGTGACTGTCATGGCACCCATGCAGATGTGCAAAGCTTGTGCAAATGCTGGGTCCTACACAAATGCACTTTAGGCAATCACATATGTGCAGTGGTCATGCCATTGAAACAGAAACAGGATTCAAACAAACACAAACATGAAGGCCTTAAACTGTATCACATAAGGTATAACTGTTGCAAGAGTCAACACACATGAGTGGAAGTTGATCCATGGTCAGCCTCAGTAAGATGCAGATACACCATATAATGCCACGCAAAGCTGCTGTGAAACTAATCATCCACATATTATGAGGCCAAACACAGAGGATTCCATAGCTGTGTCATGAAACATAATGGCAACAACAAGACCTGCTGTGCTTCACAGCACTATGGCATGAGAAGTACTGTACCTATGGAAATAGCACCTGTTCAGCCAGCTAGGGTCTTGGATAACATAAACACACTGTCCCCCCCCAACAGGTACACATTCATATATCCATGTACACTACAGAGCCCCTGTAATAACAACTATGCAGGTACAAGCTGCACTCTCTAATGCCATACATACAGGCTGCAAGGGACCTGTCCACATTCCGGGTTATATCCTACACAAATGTCAAAACAATCTGCTCCCCACATAAACATCTCATACAATCATAGCTTTGTGTCAGGCTGTGTACACACTGAATGGTGCACAGCAACAGTCATCTGTTAATGCTGTCAATATCCAAGGGACCCTGGTATGTGTACAGCTGACCTGGTTACAAACAGTGGTATCACTGCATTGCATAACACATAATGCAACTGTGTCAGTACATGGGTACTCTGCACAGTTGTTGTAGGGCTAGATAGAGTCCACCAGTCAAAGGTTACTTGGTTTTGTACCATTACATGTCATACCACATGTATGGATGTGTGTTGGTGGTCTGAGGACATGGTGGTGTCTGAGGATTACATCCTAGAATGCAGTTTTTGACAGTGTGACTGCACCTGGCTCATCTGTGATGACTTATGTTGGAGTACTGGTCTGTACATGTGAGTAGCCATTATGAATGTGGGGACACCACCACCTGGAGTGGTCTGTACCACTGTTATGGTCCACATGTCTGGTTCTGAGTTATATGGTGGTAGTGCTATTGTGCACTACAGAGCCTTCAGCCAGGTGTTCTTCAATGCACAGATGTCAGTATCCCCCATTGTAGGTTCAACAGTGAGCAGCTGTGATTACGACAGCAACACATCTAGCACTGGTTAGCATAAGCATACAATGCAAATGTCTTCTATGTGTCAGGGTGTTATCCGGTGTTTAGGTCATTTGCCTTGGAATAGCACTATATGGGCAAATGCGAACGAGGTATTATCACCACTCCCTTGAATCATGGATGCATGTGATCTGTGACAAAAGCTTGTCTTCTGTCAGTCATGTCATCCCAGACTGACAGACACTGGACAACCTCATAATTACAGCAGGACATTGGCTCATTGTGTTGTTCAAGCAGTTGCCATTGCTAGCATGAAATCACTGCGAGTGGTAGTATTGTGCTTGGTATAGACTGATACATCTAAGGTGACGGACAGCAGCAGATGTTGTGTAAATGACCAGTGTCAGATATATGTAGTGCAGCATTCCTGCTAACAATGACAACTACTAACACCAGAGTGCATTGCAACATGTTCTGTGCATCTAACTGTATGAGCATGGCCACTGTTGCCTTCCGTGTTTAGAATCAGAGTGCATCCCAAACAGCCCTGTGCTACTAAGTGTATGAGCATGCCCAGTATAACCTTGTGTATTTGGACTCATGTGCATTCCAAACAGCCCTGTGCTATTAAGTGTGTGAGCATGCCCACTGACACCTTGTGTAAGTTATGTGCTTCTATGTGTATGAGCATGGCCATTGTAACCCTGTATAGTGATAGTAGTCATCCA
Source organism: Protopterus annectens (assembly GCF_019279795.1). Lineage (NCBI taxonomy): Eukaryota > Metazoa > Chordata > Ceratodontiformes > Protopteridae > Protopterus > Protopterus annectens. The sequence continues at coordinate 838,227,844 of NC_056733.1, forward strand.
TTCCACAGAAGAGCATACTCCTGTTCAGGATGGACTCCTATGTTAAACACACAGGTTCACAGCTATGTACATCTTAACTGTCAGCATCCCTGTTGATGTCCGCAATCCTAGAAGGTCATGATGACTGCTTTGGAATGTGTAATCTCTGTGGTGCAACTCATAACTGCGTAGTACTGTAATAGTGATCTGTAGATAGGCAGGTGTTCTGATCCCATCAGTGGTGTGTGTGTGTGTGTGTGTGTGTGTGTGTGTGTGTGTGTGTGTGTGTGTGTGTGTGTGTGTGTGTGTGTGTGTGTGTGTCCATCTGCCAGTGGATAGAACAATGCTTTTTAGAGTACTCACACTCCATACAATTCCTATACTCAACTTTGGCAAGGCTGATGATGTCAGCCACCTAGGAATACACCTCTGGGATTGCTGTGACCCAGTAATCTCGATAGCATGTTCTGTAACTGCGTAATGCTGTAGTGTGATAAAGTAGTTAGGTCGGTGTTCAAATCCCAGACATGTCAAGTGTGTGTGTGTGTGTGTGTCCGTCTGCCGGTGGACAGAACAATGCTTTTTAGAGTACTCACACTCCGTACAATTCCTATACTCAACTTTGTCAAGGCTGATGATGTCATACACCTCTGGGATTACTGTAATCCAGTAATCTCAATAGTGCGTTCTGTAACTGTGTAATTCTGTAGTGTGATAAAATAGTTAGGTCAGTGTTCTAATCCCAGACATGCCAAGTGTGTGTATGTGTGTCTGCCGGTGAACAGAACAATGCTCTTTAGAGTACTCAGACTCAGTACAATTCCTATACTCAACTTTGGCAAGGCTGATGATGTTACCCTCCTAGGAATACACCTCTGGGATTGCTGTGACCCAGTAATTTCGATAGCCCATTTTTTAACTGCGTAATGCTGTAGTGTGATAAAGTAGTTAGGTCGGTATTCTAATCTCAGACAAGCCAAGTGTGTGTGTGTGCGTGTGTCTATCTGCCGTTGGACAGAACAATGCTTTTTAGAGTACTCACACTCCGTACAATTCCTATACTCAACTTTGTCAAGGCTGATGATGTCAGCCACCTAGAAATACACCTCTGGGATTGCTGTGATCCAGTAATCTCGATAGCGCGTTCTGTAACTGTGTAATGCTGTAGTGTGATAAAGTAGTTAGATCAGTGTTCTAATCCCAGACGTGTGTGTGTGTGTGTGTGTGTGTGTGTGTGTGTGTGTGTGTGTGTGTGTGTGTGTGTGTGTCTGTCTGTCTGTCTGTCTGTCTGTCTATCTGCCAGTGGACAGAACAATGCTTTTTAGAGTACTCGCACTCCGTACAATTCCTATACTCAACTTTGGCAAGGCTGATGATGTCACCCACCTAGGAATACACCTCTAGGATTGCTGTGATCCAGTAATCTCGATAGCATGTTCTGTAACTGCGTAATGCTGTAGTGTGAGAAAGTAGGTAGGTCGGTGTTCTAATCCCAGACATGCCAAGTGTGTGTGTGTGTGTGTGTGTGTGTGTGTGTGTGTGTGTGTGTCTGTCTGCCGGTGGACAGAGCAATGCTTTTTAGAGTACTCACACTCTATACAATTCCTATACTCAACTTTGGCAAGGCTGATGATGTCACCCACCTAGGAATACACCTCTGGGATTGCTGTGACCCAGTAATCTCAGTAGTGCATTCTATAACTGCATAATGCTGTAGTGTGTTAAAGTAGTCAGGTAGGTCTTCTATTACAAGGCATAGCAGGTGTGTGTTTCTCAGTCATACCCTATGTGTTGGAGGCTGTGAGTGTCTAGCCACTGGATGTGTTGAGGAGCGTGTTTTGTGGTTTCCCTATATAGTGGCCATATAAGTCACAATCAGCCAAGAGACTGGGTTGGCAAGACATACCCATACATTTGGCAATAGGTCTGATGAGTAAAGTCAGCAACCCTAATATTACCCAGAATACACTCTGAGCCCATTTGTTGGACAGAAACACACTTGCCCTGGGATTAACACCAGTACATAATACAGGAGCTGCTGGTGTTTACCTTTTCATTCTTTTCTAATGCTTTGGTGTCATGAGGTTTGTTCTTGGGATATATAATCTATATCTATGTGTGTGTGTGTGTGTGTGTGTGTGTGTGTGTGTGTGTGTGTGTGTGTGTGTGTGTGTGTGTATATATATATATATATATATATATATATATATATATATATATATATATATATATATATATGGACATTAACACACATACATCTAAGTAATGGAATACATGTCCTGTACTGTTGAATGACTGTGCTGGAAAATATGTTCGTGATAACAACCAATGTCTGTATATCCCCCATGGCTTCGTGGTAAAACACATCGGCTGTAGTGTGCAGGGTACTGGTTTCGAGCCTTGCAGAGGCCGGTTATCTTGTTGCTGGGCAAAACAAGGGCCATTGGATATGGAGTGAGTAAGGCACTTTTAAGCTGTTGTGAGTGGGTGTGTGCGGATTTGCGCAACGGTAAGCAGCGGTTAGTTTAGGGGAGGCTCAGTATGGAACATGTAACTATGCATTAGCAGGCAATCCTATGCAAATGAGGTGAAGGATAGTGAATCCCAGTTTTCCCTAGGGTGTGAGGCTGGTCCCAAGAGTGTAAGAGTATAGATAGCCGGGTGCAAGACTTGGATATAGGTGACATCATGGGGGGGGGTGTCAGGCATACTGTAAGTGGGTTGGAGCCCTGTGGCTCGGGATTGCTCCCAGCATAGCACGGCTAAGCTATGGGTGTGTCTAAACCTGCCTAGGACAATTGGAAGGGGTAACAGCAGTAGAAAAGTAATCAAGGAGAACTAGCTGAGCTGACAGGTGAAATGTATCAGGATCAGCCAATTACAGAGGCAGCAGCCCAGCCCAGCCCAGAACACTACTATAAACTAAGCAAACACCTTCCTCTCTGGTTTTTCCACACTCTACACAACTGGTGTATACAAGCAGGGAAATTCTATCAAACAAACCTACAAAATGAGAAGGGCTGCAGCAGGCAACATAGAACAACATGTGCAAGAGGCTGAGGGTGGTGAGGATGTGAATGCTGCCGAACAACCCACAGTGAGGAGACAGAGAAGAGTGTACACACTCAGGGTATCCTACCAGGGGCTACATGAGCTGGAGATAGTGGAGCACTATAGGGTGGACAGAGACCTCCTACAGCAAATTGTTGAGCTGTGCCGGCCACACTTGACACATCAAACTGGCTGAGGGAAACCCATCCCAGTGGATACCAAGGTATGTGTAGGCCTAGGTATACTAGCCACAGGTACCTCCCAAAGCACAACTGAGGATATCATGGGGATCTCACAGGCATCAGCATCCAAAGTTTTCCACCAGTTCCTGGATGTCATGTCAGCATATGCCAGTGAGCATGTATATTTCCTCAACACATGTGAGGTGTTGAGCAGCAATATGCATCTCCTCCACCAAATAGCAAACTACGCTGGGGTAGTGGGTGCTATAGACTGCACGCACATATGCATCAAAGCACCACCTGGTGAGCAGGATAGGGCCTACATCAACCACAGGGGCATCCCCTCCATCAGCTGCCAGGTCATATGGGATGCCCAGGGCATTATAATGAATGTGTGTGCTGGCTGCCCTGGAAGCTATGACGATTCTGAAATATGGCATCTGATGCAGCTGTACCACAGATTTGCCAATATGGACATTCCCTACGGTCACCTAGTGGGGGATGTTGAATACCCACTGGAGCCATGGCTGATGACAGAAATGCACACATGCCTGAACAACAACGCCATAATGAGGCACACGCACAGGCCAGACATATAATAGAGAATGTGTTTGGGATGCTCAGGTCACAGTTCCTGTGTCTGGACACATCCGGTGGAGCCTTGCAGTATTCACCAGCTACATGCACCCAAATTTTTATGGTATTTTCTATGCTACACAATATGATCCTGCAGAAACAGCGGCAGCAGGAACAGCATGGGGCAGGGCCACACAGCCACCCACCAATGTCAAGGCCTGTACAGGCACAGAGTGACTCAGAGGGGGAACAACCTGAGTCTGACCCAGTAGGCAGAAGGAGGCATGCCCAGTTTGACCTGGCCTTGGCAAAGAGGCAATGCATAGCATATGCACTGACACAGTAGGGACCCAGGGAATGACACCCTCTCTGACTCACACAGACAGTAAAAGGGATGCCAAACATGACACTACCTGTGCTCAATCATGTATAGGAAGTGTACTATGTGCATCCAACATAGGCAGCCCTCCAGCACCATCCTCACTTCTGGCACACCCTCAAGGTAAGTCAATCAACCTACCAAGTGCCAAATGGAGTAGAATGTGTTGTTACCCAGACCCACACAGACAGACTACAGCAGGGCAGCCAGTTGGATGTAAGTTGTGAAGGCTAGGAAGTCAGACACTAATATGTTGGTAATTAAAGCTAAGATCTGTAGTACACTGGTATGCCTCTAGCCAGCTCAATAGGTAAGACTACACACTGAAATGGAGTACCTGACATACCAGTACAGTCCTAGCAAATGTGTACAGGTGTGCCCCCCCATCCAACATACACTTATAGCAACAGTCAGGTGTGCCCCCCTCCACTCCTGTGTAGGAATGTAGATACAGTCAGGTGCCCCCCCCCCCCGCAATGCAAACATGTAGCAACAGTCAATGCCAAATGACCAATGGATACCCTGCAGACTCAGCATGCTACCTGTCAGTGTACAACACAAAGGACGGCACCGCAGTACAAACTACCTGGACTTGTTCCACACATGCGATACAGATGGCCATACTGGGCATGCTCACACACTTGAAGGTATGAAGGCAATGTCAGTCAGCAACACACTGAAAGGTCATACTGGGCATGCTCACACACTTAAACACATGAAGGCCATGTCTGCAAACACCTGCAAACGCCATTGGTCCAGACATATCTGACAGTCACAGTTCTTAGTGCAGACACATGTCAGCATGCACCACCCCTGCATTGCACACATAGTGGATAGGAATACAGGCATATATGTAAGGACAACACACTATGATAAGTCAAAGGTAGACGGACATAGATGTGCAGAAGAGGGTGACTGTGACAATGAGCCATCCGGGCCTGTCTCACCCAGCAAACAGCCAATGGGCCCTAAACACATGAGGTGCAGATGTCATTCACTGCAGATACTAGCCACCAGTATCTGTCAGCATGACAGACTATGTGGTGCACATGCCAGCTGTGAAACATGACTGTACAAGGAAGTAGTCATCTAGTAGCTGTATACATGTACCTGTGACATATGACCCCGTGTGTGCCCGCATGTGGCATGTCAACCCCTACATGAATGGGTTATGGCCCATGCATGCACTGCCCTTCCAATAGCAGTATTATGACAAGCCTGCCAAGGTCATCCAATGTGAAATACACCTTTGGGAGAGCTGTAGCTCAGTAATCTCCATGGTGCGTCCCATAACTATGTACTGCTGTAGTGATAAACTAGTTAGGTAATAGTTCTAACCCCAGACTTGCCAATTGTGTGTGTGATTGTGTGCATCTGTCTGTCTCAGACTATGTAGAGAGAAATGCTTTTTAGGCTACTCACAGTCCGTACAATTCAAATACTCAACTTTGGCAAGGCTGCTGATGTCACCCACCTAGAAATACACCTCTCGGACTGCTGTAACCCAGTAATCTTGGTAGCGCATTCGGTAACTGCATAATGCTGTAGTGTGTTAAAGTAGCTAGGTAGGTGTTCTATTCTGAGGCATAGCAGGTGAGTGTGTTTGTCAGTCATATCCTGTGTGTTGGTGGCTGTGAGTGTCTAGCCACTGGATGTGTTGGGGAGCTTCCTATATAGTGACCATATATGTCACTATCAGCCAAGTGACTGGGCTGGCGAGACATACCCATACATTTGGCAATAGGCCTGGTGAGTAATGTCAGCAACCTTATTATTACCCAGACTACAGTCTGAACCCATTTGTCAGACAGAAACACACTTGCCTTGGGATTAACATCAGTACATAATACAGGAGCTGCAGGTGTTTTCCTTTTCATTCTTTTTTAATGCTTTCTTGTCACGAGGTTTGTTCTTGGGATATATAATCTATATCTATGTATATATATATATATATATATATATATATATATATATATGTATGTGTGTATATATATATATATATATATATATATATATATATATATATATATATATATATATGGACATTAACACACATACATCTACGTAATTGAATACATGTGCTATACTGTTGAATGGGTACATTTCCGTTATCGGGGCAACACTATTAATGCAATCATTCAGGTTTAATGCAGCTCATTAACATGCCTGTTGAGCACATGTCAGTATAAAATGCTTGTGTTAATAATTAAATGTTTAACCAAGTAACTAGTCTGATTTTACACACATCTGCCTGACAGACGTGTTAAGGTACTGCATTACAGCGGAGCGATCGATTTAAAGTGTTGCCCCGGTAAGTCGCACAGACAGGAAATCAGTAATAAGGAAATACTTGCAAATAACATGACATTCCTTTCGTCTGTTAATTAGGCATGACATGATGATATGTACACTGCATGAAATGCCTAACATGAAGTAACTGCCTGTGCTTACAGTTTACAAAGACGTAGTCATGCTGACCATTTGTAATCAGACAGTTTTCAGTCCTCTGTGAGGCATGTGAAATGATGATTAAAAGGCAGTGAAATTGCAATGTATATGTTTGCCGTGAAGGGCTTACAAGACACAAGTTGTTAGGATTAGGTTTCAACTTGGATTAATTATGTAAAAGCCTTGTACAATAGTAACAGATGTATACATCGTAAACACAGTTATTTTTGGGCTCAGCGATACCTTCCTAAATCCATGCCTGACATTCTTAACAAACATTCTTACACGGAAACTCGAGTTTCCGTGTAAGAATATTGGTTCTTCAGTTTATCTGGATTCTTAACAGACAAACGATCACTGTTTACTGATTGTAATCGCATCCTCGCGGCTTAAAGAAACCGAGTTAGTATAATTAGAGATGTTGAGGTTGGGTATGTGACAATGAAAACATTTTCTACAATGCCTGCTTTCCCTATAATGGCTAGACTGCTGTAATAGTAGGCCTTTGTCTTTGTTTATGCACTATGCTGCTTTCGGGCAAACACTTTCAATGCGTGTGCTCAGCTCCAACTCCAACCTCAAGCCATGTGGTTTGGATGTTAATGTTAACAGTTGTGTGTAAATCGGTTAAATGGATAAAATGTAAACACAAACTGAGAACAACTGTAACTTCTACATTTTACACACATGTTAAGACTAACACAAATACGCGGTTTGACACTGGATTCGGAGGTCAGCAACTGCATTAACATTCTTGCCCCGTTAACAGAAATGTACCCCCGCGCAAACACACTTAAACATGCTTACTGGTGCTTAGATATGTTTACTACTGCATATTTGTGCTTACACTTGCTTAATAGTAACTTATTCATTATGTCACTAACACTGAGATTGAATGACATTAATTACACATTTCATGCAGTACTCCAGTTCACATGTACATGTTCTTATGTAGGTTTTACAGCAATACGATGTGTAAATATGTTTATATACACATTCCACATGGTAAATGATATGTGCTAGTGTGGGACTCAGACCGTGGATGCCTGTCCGTTAGGCGAATGCTCTGACCAATACACTATTGCTGTGCTGCTTTATTTGCATATATACCCATATACCCATGTCTCCTACTTACCCAGTCACCCACCCCAACACTTCACTAACACTGCAGTCATCCATTCTCCAGTTGGATTTGTGGTGTATCCACACCAGTACACATTGGCCACTCCCTACCCCTGTAGACCCATCCCATCGGTTGACTCACTACAAGTATCCTCAGGAATCCCTAACGTTTAGTCCACAAACATTGGTGACATGAGTGACCAATAGGGCACTAATCGCAATATTTGCATTATCCCACATGGGACACAGTTGTCTTTATGTCAAGATTAGACTCTTACTTCCTTACATACTTACTCCCGTTAACATGACACTACAATTAATTAATTAGTCTGACTATATGGTAACGTACACGTTACATATGAGAACTAATTATGTACATGTTTGACGTGTTTCATTTACAAATAGACTGGTTTAGTATTTGGAGTTGCTGTTGCAGGCAGATCACAGGGATAATTCCCTGTGTGAGACAGTCCTCACATATGATTTATTCAGCACAGCACTGACTTCGGACATTGTACACACTTCTGCGTTTTAGCAATTTCGGCCTTTCCCTCTTATGCACTACATATTATTCTATCTACTGTCGAGGTTTGTAAGGGCATGCTCATGTTTATGTCTGCAAATGGAATGGATATGTTACAGGGAATGTACATCTACATATAGATGTATGCATGTGTGTATGCATACATACTTATAACTGACTCGCTGGCCTCCACGAGGCGGTCCAATTAGAACCAGGCCATCCAACCATGACACGCCTGGATCCATAATCACATACCCATGGTTCTCCGACCCCACCCGAGTTCGACATACATGTAATCCATCCATTATCCAGTTGCGTTCACGGCCATGACACACCTCCACACATTGCCCTCCCCCCAGCATTAGGAGCCCTACATGTATATTGTCCCAACACATGTATTATCATGCTCTCCCACCATTTAGTCCTTGAACATAGTAATGGACGGAGATCCAAATATGCTGTCAATTTTTGGTAGTCTCATTGGGGACTACCCTCTGATTGTCTGTAAAGTAGACTTAGCAGAAACAATGTTACTCCCACTGGTAAATCCCTACCTGTGGTGTGAGTAGCAGTGCTTTGCTCACTACTGGCCAGCTTGATATGACATACGCTGGCAACACTATATAATACTATAGTTGCTGTTGATTCCCTTCTCATTCCTTTTCTATGCTTTATTGTTACGATGTTCATTCTTCATATATATATATATATATATATATATATATATATATATATATATATATATATATATATATATATATATATATATCATCATCATCATCCCCTTTTTCCCATTTACATGGGGTCGGGGTATCGTATTAACTGTCGCCAACTCTCTCGATTCAGTGACACTCTCCTGCCTTCTTCAACACTCATGCCTGCTGTCGCAGATCTTCTTTCACACAATCCATCCACCTCTTTGCTGGACGCCCTCGCTTCCTCTTACCTTCTTCCTGTCTGTCCCAAATCTCCCTCACCAGATTGTCTTCTGCTTTTCTACACATGTGCCTATACCATCGTAATCTGTTCTCTTTGATCTTTTCTGCAATCTGAGCTACTTTGGCTTCTGCTCTTATGTTCTCATTTCTTCGCCTGTCCCGCAGTGTGCATCCTGCCACCTTTCTCAGGCACTTCATTTCCATCACCTCTAGCTTCTTCAACTGTTCTGCCTTTACTGCCCAGGTTTCTGTACCATACAGTAGTACTGGTCGCACCACTGTCTTGTACACCTTACTTTTCAGCTTCTTTGGCATTCTTCTGTCATATACTACACCTGATACTCTATGCCAGTTGGCTGCAGCCCCTCTGATTCTAGCTTTGACCTCTTCATTCAGACTACCCTTCTCCTAAACTACCCCTCCCAGATACTTGAAGCTGTTTACCTGTTCCACTATCTTCCCATATATCTCTATTCTCAGCTTCTTCTGATTTCCCCAATCTGCTGCCATTACCACTGTCTTATCTGTGCTTAGTTTCATCCCATGTGCCTTCAGATTTGCATTCCATTCTCCTATCCTTTACTGAAGTTCTAGATCAGAGTCTGCCTGTATTGCCACATCGTCTGCATACAGCAGCTTTGTTGCTCTGACCCCTCCAACCTGTTTGCTGATGTAGTCCATTACCAATATGAACAGCAGTGGGCTCAGAGCTGAAGCCTGGTGTACACCCACTCCCACTGGAAACCCCTCAGTGAGGCCAAACACACATACATATACATATATATATATATATTTATATATATATATATATATATATATATATATATATATATATATATATATATATATATATATATATATATATGTGTGTGTGTGTGTGTGTGTGTGTGTGTGTGCATGTATATATGTGTGTGTGTGTATATATATATATATATATATATATATATGTAGGTTCATAGGTTCATAGGTTCATACTAGGCTGGGGCAATTATAAGCCTAGCCCGATTCTGTATGGCTTACGCCACCGCTTGATTTGCGTATACTGTGCCCTTTTTAAGGTTTAGTTTACTGTGCCTCTGTCTAATAGTGACACGGGAGTAATCCCTGGGACAAACCTACGATCCCCCATCCACTTATTGAGATTCTTCTTGAAGAGATTCAGTGAGGTGCTCTGCCTCACATGAACTGGAATTCTATTCCAGAGCGAAGGGAGCCTCTGGGTTATGAACCTGTCCCTCCAGCAAGTTCTATTTATTTCTGTGCTGAGGTTCAAGTCCCTCGAGCATGTGGCTCTAAGGGATTTAGATATACTGAGGTGGAGCATGTCCATTAATTCTGGATTTGACATAGCTTTGTATGTCAGGCATAGATCGCCTCGAAGTAGGCGGTATGCAACTGAGTAGAGCTGGAGTTTGTTAACCGAGCAGCATATGGCATCTGTTTGAGACCCTTGATCCTCTTGGTGAGATACTTTTGGGGTCTTTCTAATTGCTGCAGGTGTCGGGTAAGGTACATCCCAAAGGGCATTGTATTCTATGATGGGCCTGATGAGGGATGAATAAAGGGGCATGATTACCTCTCTTGATCTAGATGTGAAACCCTTCGTGATGAGGTGGGCTATGTAGAAGGTCTTTCTAACCACTTTGGCAATGTGGTTTTCAAAGGAGAGATTGCTATCAACTTGGGTCCCCAGGTCCCTAATAACTTTCTCTGTACTTAATGGGTTTCCGCCTATATGGTAATTTGTGGGCACATTGTTTTTGCCAAAGGGTATGACTATACATTTTTTGGCATTTACCTTTAAACCATGGCGCTGGCACCAGTTATCTGTCTCTGTGAGACCTTTTTGAAGGATGTTTGTGTCAGCTGGAGAATTGATTATGGCGCCCAGTTTGCAGTCGTCTGTGAACTTGGTGAGCCATAGTCCTTCCACGTTTGCCTGTACCTCGGAAAAGTATATACCGAACAAGAGTGGTCCCAGGACAGAACCATGTGGGACGCCACTTGTGACCGGTTTCGAGTCTGACATGGCTCCAGCAACTCTCACTCTGTGGGTTATGTCTTTGAGCCAGTTTGCGACCCATCTTGTGACATAGGGGTTTATATTTAAGCTGGATAGCTTATCTATGATGCCCGAGTGGGATATTGTGTCAAATGCCTTTGCAAGGACCAGATAGGCTGTGTGGAATACCTTCCCTTCATCTATGGCTTTGGTGACTGTTTCAAAGAAGTCAACCAGGTTCAAAAGGCAGGATCTGCCCTTGACAAAGCCGAACTGGGTAGGATCTAGTGTCTGTAGGTCCCCAATGTCTTTGTTTATGATCTCCATGATGATCCTCTCCATTGCCTTGCAGACTAAGCTAGTCAGGCTTATGGGGCGATAGTTTCCAGGGTCCGTAGAGGCTCCACCTTTGTGGAGTGGGACCACTGTTGCTGTACGCCATTCTGTGGGCACATATCCTGTAGTGAGGCTGAGATTGTATAGCTGTTTTATTTGAGGGATTAGTTCCTCTTGTAGTTCATGTAGGACGCAACCTGGGATGCCATCTGGTCCCATGGAAGCAGTGTTTTTTGCTTTGGAGAGGGCAGCCTTCACCTGAGCATCTGAGATGTTTGGGAGGCAGCCCTCTGCCGGGATAGATACTTGCTCTTTTGGTGGGGGGGTGGAGAAGTTTGCACTGAACCTGTTTGCCAGGATATTGGCGATGTCTGTGGGTTCAGTGTATTTTTTGTCGTTTAGAATCAACTCAGAACAAGTCTGGGAGTTGCATCCCATATAGACAACAACACAAACCAAAAAGAATCACTGTTCCAATGTTCACCAAAACACCAAAAATACAGAACAGATGGAAGAGGCACAAATCCGTAATCCACACAAATCCCTTTATTAAAACGACTCTTCAGTTCAATAAAACGCAGAAACAATAAGTTTGACTATACAGTCCACTAACGCGATTTCACCAGCACTGCGTTTTCGTTTAAACCACTTCATCAGATGGAGACAAATGCATACCTACACAAAAACCACTCCTTATATATTCATCAAAATAATTAAACAATTAGTTAATTAAAGGGAACAAGATACTTAAACATTTAAAGGGGTAAGACATAATGCATACAACACATACATTAAAATATATTATAATGGATTCCCCCCACACTGACCTGATACATTAATGGATTAATAAATTAATATTATTATCAAAATTTAATAAAAACTTTATAATAACTTAATCTAATAAAACAAACTAAATTCTTTAATACAACCAGCAAAAGCATTACAGCTTGTGGTATCCTATACTACCAACACTTTAATGTAAACTGATTTTAATACACATTTAAAATAAGATAAATATAGAAAAAAATAAATAAAAAAAACATAAAATGAAAACACTTAAAGCTTAGCTGATCTCAGCTTGAGTACCTGGTGCTAAAGAGATGGCATCATTTAGACCTGGAGGTTTATTCGCCTCCAAGGAAAGCTGCCACAACAGCTCTTTATACTCAATCGAAGTTTCCCATAGCCCACCTCTTACATCCTTTTCCACTACTTCCAACAAAAAGAAGCTAAATTTAGCTTCCTGGCAAATTAATTTATGTCGGTATAAAGCATTATTAGTACATTTTGTTTTTATCTCATAGTAATGCTCATAAATTCTATTTTTTAGCTTTCTTTCCGATTTCCCTATATAAAATGCATCACAATGATCACACAAACCTAAATAAACTATCCCAGAGGTGTGACAGTTTGCAAAATATTTGCTCTGGATCAGTCTGTCCCTGCTCTCTAAAAAAATTGTTTGCTTAGTACAAATAAATGGGCATTGGGAACACCTTCCACATTTAAAGGTTCCTAGTTTCCCTTCCTTAACTTTTTCATACCATATTTACCTTCCAGAATAGTCTTTAAGCTTTTGCCCTTCTATATGTACATTTCAAAGGTTCTTCAAAGATACATTTCAAATCAAATCTGACCAAACCTACACCATTCTTCCTCCAAAATCTTCCTAATTCTAGGTGCACTACCATTATAATCAACTACAAAATTGCCTGTACCCTCACTGTTAAGCTTTGTAGATTTCATCTCATTCAAGACAAAATTTGAACGCAAAATGGGTTTAAATTTGTCATATCTACCTTCCCTAACTTCTCTTTCTATAGGCTCAATAAGATCTTTAGGGTAGCCTCGATCCATAAACATATTGTGCAAAATCTTACATTCAACCTCAAAATCACTCTCCCTTGATGTCATATGGCTACCCCTCACATATTGTCCCTTAACAATACCTTTTTTCTGATGGTAAGGGTGAGCACTATTAAAAGCCAAATAAGAATTGAAAATGTTGGCTTTCTAAAATCTTAGAATAAAACAACCCTCACTTTTGCCTATAGAAATATCCAAATAATTTAAAATTCTTTATCCTTATTATAAGTAAATTTTAAAAATCAGTGGACTCTGAGATATACTTAAAAATTCTAAAAATTCATCCATCGTGCCCACCCATAAAAAGCACATATCATCCAAGAAACGCTTGTAAAATTTCCAATTATAGGCATATTTTGAATTAATAATACATTTTTCTTCCCAAGCTGTTAAAATAATATTAACATATGTGGGGGGCACACCTTGCACCCATCCTTACTCCCTGAATCTGCTTAAAAATTCTCCTCATAATGAATAAAGTTGTTGTTTAAAACTAATTCCATAAAAACTAGGATCAAATAAAATTCATTATTATTAAATTTACCATAATTTATCAGGGCTTCTTCAAACCACATCATCCCTCATTATGGGGTATAGATGAAAAAGGTCCACTATATCAATAGTTATAAAAGTAATATTGTCATCATACAAATCCTGAGTTATACTATAAGAGGTCCCAAGAGTCTTTAGCAGTCCCTGGCCTCCCATAGATAAAGACTTTAGCTTTACATCCAACCATCTAGCCAGTGGTGCAGTAACTGAGCCCTCCAAGCAACAATAGGTCTCAAAGGGGGTCTTCCAAGTCTTTATGTACTTTTGGTATCCCAAAAATAGAGGGGACCTTGGGTTTCTCAACATGAAGGTATTTAAAAGTTTCAACTTCAATAGAGTTCCATAAGCAAGTCATTTAAAACCACATATATTTTTTATTACCTATATTAATCTCATTTAAAGAGGCTCTGACATATTTGTCTAAATCATCTAAAATTTCCATCATCTTAGCTTCATATAAAATATTATCCATAATAACAGAACCTCCACCTTTATCTGGTTTCATAACTCTCACTGTAGTGTCCTCCTATATTCCTTTAATAACCCATATTCTTCCTTAGTAAGGTTATATGTAATATTGTTCCTTGGGAGCTCAGCTCTAAGTCTACTCTCCATTAAGGCCTCAAAATTTCTTAATTGTGGGTGTAAATGTGGGTTGAACAAACTTTTCCTTTTCAAAACCTCACATTTCTCCCCAGTACTAGCATGTCCCTGAAAAACAGTTCTAAATTTTTCTTTCTTAAAAATAACTTGAGGTCAATCAACACCTTACTAATATCCTTCGTGTTAGGAACAAATTTAAGACCTTTTGATAGTAATGAAAAATGTGCTTTATTTAATTCATATTTACTATAATTGTAAATAGTATAACCCTGATATTTATTGATGCAGCCTTGGGAAAAATAAAATCTGTGTTGATACAATTGCTAAACATATGTTCTTCTATCAATTCCACTGCTGAAATCTCTTGTTGCTGCTGTTGTAGTTGTTGTTCTGCATGCCCCTTGCCCCTATATACCCCCATACTGGTAGTTTTTTTGCTGGTAATTTCTTATTCTCTCTGACCTCCTTAAAGGGGGGTATTCATCCAAATTATTCAGATCACCTACTTCATCTTCTCCATTTGGTACAAAGTGCTCATTCCCTCTCCTATCCGTACCAAAATCATTATGGTTTCTGTACGAAAAATATCTTGGTTTGGGATAACACACTTTGTCCTTATATTCTTTAATGTCTCTATCTAACTTCCTACTTTTCCTAATATATGCTTTATTAATATTATTAGCAATCTTCTGCAACATATTGTAATACTGTCTCTGCCCTTCCTCTACTGAAAATAACAAATCTTCTGTAATTTTCTGGTTAATACCTTCAATTTTACTAGATAGAATTTTCATTTCCCTTTCATTTTCTCTAATAATGGCTTTTAATATTTCAAACCCACAATTATCAAAAATTTCTAACAATTCCTGGTGAAAAATACTTCCTTCCTTCACTTTATTAGGATATTTCACCACCCTCAAGCCTTATGGCGCCCAGTTTGCAGTCGTCTGTGAACTTGGTGAGCCATAGTCCTTCCACATTTGCCTGTACCTCGGAAAAGTATATACCAAACAAGAGTGGTCCCAGGACAGAACCCTGTGGGACGCCACTTGTGACCGGTTTCGAGTCTGACATGGCTCCAGCAACTCTCACTCTGTGGGTTATGTCTTTGAGCCAGTTTGCGACCCATCTTGTGACATAGGGGTTTATATTTAAGCTGGATAGCTTATCTATGATGCCCGAGTGGGATATTGTGTCAAATGCCTTTGCAAGGTCCAGATAGGCTGTGTGGAATACCTTCCCTTCATCTATGGCTTTGGTGACTGTTTCAAAGAAGTCAACCAGGTTCAAAAGGCAGGATCTGCCCTTGACAAAGCCAAACTGGGTAGGATCTAGTGTCTGTAGGTCCCCAATGTCTTTGTTTATGATCTCCATGATGATCCTCTCCATAGCCTTGCAGACTAAGCTAGTCAGGCTTATGGGGCGATAGTTTCCAGGGTCCGTAGAGGCTCCACCTTTGTGGAGTGGGACCACTGTTGCTGTACGCCATTCTGTGGGCACATATCCTGTAGTGAGGCTGAGATTGTATAGCTGTTTTATTTGAGGGATTAGTTCCTCTTGTAGTTCATGTAGGACGCAACCTGGGATGCCATCTGGTCCCATGGAAGCAGTGTTTTTTGCTTTGGAGAGGGCAGCCTTCACCTGAGCATCTGAAATGTTTGGGAGGCAGCCTTCTGCCGGGATAGATACTTGCTCTTTTGGTGGGGGGGTGGAGAAGTTTGCACTGAACCTGTTTGCCAGGATATTGGCGATGTCTGTGGGTTCAGTGTATTTTTTGTCGTTTAGAATCAACTCAGAACAAGTCTGGGAGTTGCATCTCATCCCATATATATATATATATATATATATATATATATATATATATATATATATATATATATATATATATATATTACATCTGTACATACTTATATACATTCCCTATGCTGGGCACTGCTTACAGCCATGCAAGTGCACTCAGATTTGCTTACTGTTTGTTATATATGTTTACTGCTGCTTATTTGTGCTTACTTGTGCCTTATTCGTTATGACAGTACCATTTTGATTGAATGGATTTGGATAAATGTCCCATGCGATACTCAATTTCACTTGTACATGTTATTATGTCGGTTTTACAGCAGACTGACTTTCATTCCACATGGAAAATGATATGTGCTATAGTTGCACTTGAACTGTGAATGCCTGTTCATTAGGCGGATGCTCTAACCACTACACTATTGGTGTGCTTATTCATTTTGATGTATACCCATGGTTCATAGTTACCCGAGCACACACCTCAACATTTCACTAACACAGCAGTCATCCATTTTCTAGTTGGAAAAACCACACCACTACACATGCATCACTCCCTACCGCGCTAGACCCGTCCCACATGTTGACTCACCCCAAGTATATTCAGATGTCCCAAGCTTATAGTCCTGGAACATACATTCATATAATGGTCAGGGTGTTCAAATAGTCTTCTGGATTTTGGCTCAACTGACTGGGACTGCCCTGTACCTGTTTGACAGTCACACTTAGCATGTGGACAAAGTTAGCCCCACTATTAGCATTCTACCTGTGGTTGTAGATGTAGGGGGTCTGCTCACCTCTGGCCAGCTTGATATGACAGCACTAAATAATACGTGAGTTCCGCTGCTGTTTTACTTCGCATTCGTTATGAATGCTTTATTGTGACCATGTTCATTCTTTATAGATATAAATGTGTGTGTATATATATATATATATATGTATATCTATATATATATATATATATATATATATATATATATATATATATATATAAATATATATATATATATTTATATATATATATATATATCTGTATGTACGCATGCATATACATCTACATGATTGTTTACTTTAATCAGACTGTTGAATGAGTGTGCTGTCTGCTATGATTGTGATAACATCAGAGTTAAGTATAACTACCGTGGCTTAGAGGTAAATCACATTGGTTGTGGTGTGTAGGGTCCTAGCGTCGAGCCTTGCCGAGGCTGTTTATTGTGTTGCTGGCCAGACCAAGGGCCGTTGGACAAAGGGTGGATTCAACACTTTTCAGCAGCGGTTTTCCATTTCGCCATATTTCACCGCCACTTCCCGTCATGCAAACACCTTCTCCATTCTTACTGTGATACGTCACTCCAGTTCACATTTCAATGGTATTATATTGTTATACAGCATAAAATGTCAGAATATGCTTGTATACGGATTCTGCGTCATAAATGGTGTGTGCTGCAGTCGAACTGGCAACGTCTGCTCATTAGGTGGACGCTCTAACCACTACACTATTGCTGTGCTGCTTCATTTGCATGTATACCCATGGTTCATAGTTACCTGAACACATGCCGCAACACTTCACTAACACAGCCGTCATCCATTCTCCAGCTGGAAAAACCACACCACTACACATGCGCCACTCCCTACTACTCTAGACCCATCCTGCATGTTGACTCACTCCAAGTATATTCAGACGTCCCAAGCTTATAGTCCTAGAACATACGGTCATATAATGGTCAGGGTTCAAATAGTCTTCTGGTTTGTCTGATTGGAGACTGGGACTGCCCTGTATCTGTTTGAAATTCAGACTTAGCATGTGGTCAAAGATAGTCCCACTGTTAGCATTCTACCTGTCGTTGGAGACGCAGGAGGTTTGCTCATCTCTGGCCAGCTTGATATGACGGCACTAAATAATACAGGGGTTCCGCTGCTGTTTTCCTTTGCATTTGTTATGAATGCTTTATTGTGACTATGTTCATTTTTCATGGATATATATCTGTGTATGTGTATATATATATATATATATATATATATATATATATATATATATATATATATATATATATCTGTACATACACATGCATATACACCTACATGCTTATTTACATTTCCCGTACTGTTGAATGACCGCCACTTACTGCCGCGCATACCTGCTAATGCCTGTTTGAATGTGCCTTGCTCACCCTATATCCAACAGCCATTATTCTGGGCATCATATAAAATTAGCAGCCCTTGCATGGCATGGTCCCAAGAACAGAAACACCATAGTCACTGGTTTGACCACTAAACCATCCGTGATACATTCTGCATGGAAGGTAGTTAGGATATATGACTTTACTACAGGCATTCCACACTACTGGCAACAAATGTGACAGTCGGTTGGTGTACATATGTATAGTACATGTTAATGTTCATATGTTTCTGAGAGACATATGTATACATTTGCAAGTATACATATTTATGAATAGGACACATAATTGACAACTACTTATATGCATGTATGTGTGATGTGCTATGCGAATATAAGTATGTACATTTATAGACATATGACTACATATCTGGGGTTATACATGCCCATGTATATGAACACCTGCATCCAGGAGGGACCTGTACCTTTTCTATACAGGGGTTGTGTGCATCATTACGACGTGGAACCTGGACAGGGTATACAATTTGTGGACGTGTACTATTTGGAAGATGGCTATGGGGAAGCTTCTTGGGAACATGTGAAAGGTATATATTCCTGATAATGCATGTGGGGAGACGTGCATCACGTTCAGGTGTTTAATCCCGGGTCGTAGGTTCTACAGGACCGGGTGGAGGCTGAGCAGGGTTGTGGACAGTACTGCTAATCCGACTTGTGTCCAGATGTCAACGGGGGTGGAAATCGTGTTGTGCCACCATGTCTAATCTTGAGAACAGACACTTATCCCACCAGGGTGTCCAAAAATTGTGAACACCAATGACACCATCCTTTTGGCTATATGAAAATGAGGGAGGGTTATACATGCACAGGATACCTAGTTTGCAGGCCTGAGACTGCTTATGGTGAGACTGCCTACTAGATGTGGGTAGGGGGCACTGTGTACAGATATGGCTGGCCCAAACTAGCAGCCAGAGTATGGGTGGTTTTGGTGGATGTTCAGCAAGGGGGGGGTGTGCTGTGGAGGGGACGATGGGTATTCAATTATGTATCCAGGTGTGTAGGGGTTGGATGGCTCAGTTCAGGCCAAACCATTATGTGGTGTGAGCCGGTACAGTTTCTGTACATGTGTATCGTACATTTTAATGTTCATATGTTTGTGGGATTGTGTTCTGCAATATGACCTGACAGGGTGTATTGGGGATGTGAATGTATGTTCTTAAGTTTCCTTTTGGATTCTCCCACTGCACCTCCAGTTCACCTATTGTACATCCGACCCAATCTCCCCTTGGCAGATTATTACATTACCCATCACCCCCCCCAAAATCCACATATACACCATTCATCCCTTCTCTGGTTGTTTGCCCATGGCACAGACAGCGGTACACATTGCCTACTCTACATATCTCTGGTACCATTATGGTTTTGAGGCCAATCCTAGCATATTTGGTCTTCCACATGCTGTACTACAGGCACATAGGTACACGCAGATACTTATCTTTCATGACATGGTAGGTTGACCCTGGTTATACACATTCATTTTTGGGCTGTCCAGACAAGGACAACTCGACCGCGAATGGGCAGATATTAAGCGAATGCTCTGACCATTGGGCTAGGCTTAGCAAAAGGCAGTGGCTCGCAAACACGCTGCGTTTCGCTTCCACTTGGTATAAAAATCAACACTACAATTAAATACGGACACGGGGTTTTAAATGTAATTGTTTGAAGGATGGGGGCTCAACATTCAGCTATGTGCTTGTGTGTTTACTCCTGTGATTTTATTTTGGTGTTCGCGGAACTCTCTTTTATGCTTTGCATACATTTCAGTATCCATGGACACTGACAGGAGTGATTACTATTAGAGGCAGGCTGTACTAGTCAGCATTTTAGGTTGAGCGACTGTAGCCAACATGTTCATGCCTCCGTGCAGCGCTTAAACATGCCCCCTGCACTCGCGCACATTTCCTGTGCATGTGGACGGTGTGGCAGCGCGCCTTCATTAATATGCATATGGTGATGCTGTGCCATCTCTACGCCGCACGCTCGGTGCAAGGCTAACACCATCCTTGCGCCGAGCTTCATGAATCCCGGGGTCAATTTCAAATCTATATAAAGAGTTAATAACATATAAAACAATTCCCAAAGCATTATAGTGGCAGTTCTTAACAAAAGATCAGTCATTGCAGTTAACAGAAGAAATTCAAACTAGCATCTTACTATCAGTTAATTAAATCTCTATCACACAGTACTGTAAAATATTTAACTGGAAATACTTACACAGAGCATTTTTGACACCAGATAGAATTAAAAAGATCAGTACTACTACAAATGTTTTTTGCTGGAGGTGTGAAAAGTCAAATAAAGCAGACTGGATACATATTTTTTATGAATATAAATATAAAAAAGTGCTCATACTTTACTTCACAATGAGCTACACACTTAGTCCGTGATATATCCGTAAAACTTAATTTATTGAAACAAAGAGCTTAGCGCTTTCATCCCTTCATCTATGCTCTGGTACATCATCAGAACTGAATGAGAGGAGAAAACGTCACCATTATATATACAGAACACTCCCTAATCTACCAATTAATACAATTACAGACATTAAATTGTAATTAAACAATTAAAAATTGTGTGTTGAACTAAAATCTTAAGGCGATCTGAATGAATTGAGAAAAGGAACAGATAAAAAGGTTTTTTAGGTTTTCAAACCCCTCCAAGGCAAAACAGGGGGCAGAACAGGGGTGGACACAGTTACACCCGCAGGTGATAGTGAGCACTGATAGTCACAGTGACATTCATGTAGAAGGTAATTGTGTGTCATTTGGAGGTTATAATATTATGAAATTGATCACAGTTTTTTTTTTCATTTTTAACAAAGGTTTTAAATTTGTTCCTAGTTTTAAGTTGGACACAGTTGATGCTATTACGGAGCTTAGGGTATATTCAAGGAGGTTAAATTTTAAAGCTTTTGTAAAGGACAGGAAGTTATTTCCCAGGAGCAAAGTCTGAGGAAAAAGAGTATTTTTAATCCCCCCTGCACCCTATTGTGCAAGCTTTTGAAAAAGCTTGCGAATGTGATATCCATGGTGAATTGAGTGCAATTAATAATAAGAATAAGCATTTTAATTTTAATAAGGAATGTACCTCACAAGACATCTGCACCAGCTGGAAAGGCCACAGAAGTACCTCACAAAGAGGATTACTGACCTCAAACAAATGCCCTACACTGACTGTCTCAAAAAACTCCAGCTTTACTCTGTAGCATATCGCCTACTCCGAGGTGATCTCTGCCTAACATATAAAGCTATGTCAAACCCATAGCTGTTGGACATGCTACACCTAAAGAAATCTCAATCCCTCCGAGCTACATGCTCTAGGGACCTAAACCTTGTCACCACAATAAACAGGACATGCTGGAGGGATAGATTCCTGTCCCAGAGACTTCCCATATTCTGGAACAGACTACCCATCTATGTCAAGCAAAGTTCTTCATTAGCACTCTTCAAGAAAAATCTTGATGAGTGGATGGGAAATAGGAAATACACCCCAGGGATCACTTCTGTGTCTCTTCTCGACAGTGGCACAGGAAAATAACTTTCTTGGGTGACATAAGCCAGGCAACCTTGTTGGCTAGGCTTATGTAGGCCCTTGGGCCGATAGCCTAGTACCTACCTATGAACCTATGAACCTATGAACAATTGATGGTCAGACTTAGGACAATTCAATCAGAATTATGAAGCCTGACAAGGGAGGGGGAGTAGTTTTATTTAACACTGTTGATTATGTTAACCAACTGACTGGAATTTTTTCTGATACTGATAAATATCAAGTAGCCTCTCGTAATGAGGCCATTATAGCTCATAGGAAGATTCAGCTTTTTTTAGGGGACTCATTGTTCCAGAGTGTTATTTCTGAAGACTTGCTTCATTTTTTGAGATCCGAACATCCTACAACCCCTATGGCCGTTGGGATTCCAAAGGTACATATGTCAATTGAACAACCACCTTTCAGGGTCATTATTTCTGCAAGATACAGTAGTACTTATCCACTTAGTATATTCATTGACAGAATATTAAAAAATTCAGTCAAGGAAGTGAATTACCTTCTTACAGATTCTTGAGATTTTTTGTCAAAGTTCAAGAATGACTGGTACACTGATAGTGGAGTACTTAGTACTGTGGATGTGGTTGACCTGTTCATGTCAATTCCACATAGAGAAGGTTTAGATTTATTTTTTGAGGCTATTAGGGATTTAACAATTTTAAACAATACCCTGATACATTTCATTATGACCACCATGGAAATAATTCTCATAAACAATTTCTTCTTGTTTGAGGGTTAACACTACAAGCAGGTACAGTGTGTGGCTATGGGGGCCACATGTGCCCCTATATATTCCAAGCTTGTCCTGTATGCTTGGGAAAAGAAACATATTTTCACCAGTGTCTTTAAGGAAGATTGGTTTTCATACTTTCGTTACTCGGATGATATTTTTATCATGTGGAAGCACGATCAGACAAGGGCAGAGGAATTTGTCAATTACATTAATAGCATCTCCCCTTTTCTTAAGTTTACTTCACAACATTCAGTGGAAAAAATCAATTATTTGGATGTTCTTATTATGAAGAACAAAGGAAGGGGGAAGTTTTACATCAACCATCTTTAGAAAAAATACTTTTTTCTAATAATTATTTAGATTTTTGTAGTTGTCATCCATTTCATCACAAGAAAAACATTTTTAAAGGTCAATTGATCAGAGTAGCAAGAATGTGCTCCAATTTGGAGACATTCTTGAAATAAGTTGATTTTATCACCATTATGTTTAAGAACAGAGGATATCCAAAAAACCTAATTCAGGACATTACTCATAATGTAGTGGATCTCTGGGGTGTTAAATATAAACCCCTTTTGGCCAATGGTGTAAACACTAGTTCCAATAACATCCCCCATGGTGCTAGATTCAATTTAAGTATGATTATTCCTTATGGTGATGGAGAAAAAATTCTAAAGAATATTATTAAGAAAAATTGGAACATCTTTAAGGGAAATATGGATATATTTAACTTATTGGGATGGAGTCTCCAATTTGTGTACAAAACAGGAAAAACATCAAATTTTATACTGAGCACAACATCCCACAAAGGCCCATTGAGACAAAGGGAACATTCAGATGTGGAGCATGTAAACAGTGTGCATTTATTCTAGACAGTGACCACTTACAAGTGGGAGGTAGAACTAGGCCAGTAAAACTAAAGAAAGGGAATTGTAATACTAAATGTCTTGTATATATAAGTTTGTCAATCATGTAAATGTTACTATGTGGGCAAAACTTAAAGAGCATTCAAACTGAGAATTTATGAGCATTTGTATGCTATTTCCAGATGCAATAGCAACAACACCCTGTATAATCACACACTTTCACGTCAAGGTTTCACTAATTTCAAGTTTGGTATCTTGGAAGTTGTACCCACCAGTCCCAGGGGTGGGTGGTGGGAATTAAAATTGGATTTAAGAGAGTTATACTGGATATTTAGACTTAACGCTACCATGGCTCAAGGTCTTAACTATTATGTTTCTCTCTTATCAGTATTGAAAAACAAAGCTTTGAAATTATGAAATCCTTAAGGTTTTAGTTCAACACACAATTTTTAATTGTTTAATTACAATTTAATGTCTGTAATTGCATTAATTGGTAGATTAGGGAGTGTTCTGTATATATAATAGTGACTTTTTCTCCTCTCATTCAGTTCTGATGATGTCCCAGAGCATAGATGAAGGGATAAAAGCTCTAAGCTCTTTGTTTCAATAAATTAAGTTTTAGAGAACTATCACGGACTAAGTGTGTAGCTCATTGTGAAGTAACGTACGAGCACTTTTTTATTTTTATTGAGTATGGTGTTTAAGTGCTTGGTCTGAACTTTTTTTGTGTTTTCATATTTTTTATGAATGTAATAAAATTAATTCATATTGGAATGGAATCAATCATTTTTTACAAGCTTTATTTAATGAATCCTTTACCTTAACTAAAGCATTGATTATACTAAATGTAAATGAAGGTCCCTACCTGAATAAGACAAATATGTATTTGTTATGGACAATACTTGCTATATCTAGGAAATGTGTAACCAGAAGCTGGAATTCAAATACACCCCCAACTTTGGAAGAATTCTACACTTTGCTGAAGACAACTGCATCAATGGAAATAAAAATCAAAGAACTACAAATCTATCCCAGGACATTGGTAAATAATCCTTGGAAGAAATTTATATCTTTGTTGGATACTCTGCAATAATCAAAATTGTATCTTTGTTAACTGATCTGTTAATTCTTTATTTAATAACATACAGTGTATATAACTGAAAGTCAGGCTATTGTAAATATTGTATATAGTTGTTTAAAATGATATTTAAAAATATTATGTAAATGTTATTTTAATTGAAAATAAAAACAAAATTGAGGAAAAAACATTATAAACATAATAGTTACTGTGTGTACCATGACTTATAAAATTCAGTTTAAGGCCTAGAACCTAAAGAATACTACCACTATAAAAATAGTTTGTGCTAAAGGGTTTGCCATTTATACTTCTTTCATAACCCCTATGGTTCCAGAGATATGAACATTTTTGTTTGAAATGTGAGGACATAATTTGATTCTGTCAAAAGGTTTAGGCTCCACCCATTGGAAGTTACAGTACAAAGCTCCTGAGCGCCATTGGAGTGAATGAGTTAAAACAAGATGATATTAACTAAAGTCCACAAACTCCACCAACTCTTTATGCTAAGTTAAAAATTTTCAGTCTCTAGGGATTACTTTGAAAATGTGGACTGAGTTTTTCATTTTTATATCCATCTGTAAAGTGTTTCATCCATTCTTATTTTTATTTCTGACCTTTACATTAAAAATATTTGTTGTATACTGAAAATAAATAAATAGACAAAACATCAGTCAGTCAGTCAATCTGTTCACTCTGAGTACTTTGCTTAGAAAATATTCTACAAACATGTTCATTAAGACAATCTAGGACAGCCCTGGATACATGGCAGCCTATGGATATCAGACTTTTGTTTTACTTTACAGCTCATTTGCTTCCATCTGGATCCTAGTTAAAAGATAAGGCAGGAAATGACTAATAATGATACAGAGATAAAGGAGTTTGTCCTCTGATTCCATTTAATTAATGGCCTGACATTTGTGAAAACAGATTTTTTATAAGGAATTTCACCTTTTTCCTTGTCTGTTCGTGTTTATTCATGAATTAGGGAATCTGCTGAGAGGTATGAGGCTATCAGAGGAGTTACAACAGGGTCTTTTCATCGAGGACAAAAGTACACGAGGACAAAGGTCTGGCTTATTTGGTGGACAGCTGACCATACCAATGTTGGATCAGCAATTTTCTATTAATGATGGCATTCAGTAAATTATGCTGAAATTTACAAGAACCACATGTACAGAAAACTAAGTGACCCATACTGTGACACCTGGCATTGTGGCAGTAACTGTTCATCTACTTAGCTGTGCATACCACCACCCATTTCTTCATGACCCCATGAATACAAATACGAGTCACATATGGAATGGCAGATGTTCTAATAAATATTTTCTTAGACCTATTCACAGCTTTGATTTCCTTTGCCTAAACTAGGGAAATATGTATAATTGTACCTTTTCATATACATGTATTTTGGCAGGCTTCCCTACCCTTTTTCAAATGTAAAACAGAAAAGTTTTCTGTCTTTAAGCAGACTTTCCTGATATTAAAGTCAGTGATCACTATTTTGCATGGGGAATTAAAGTATAAGAGGTCAAGCAAGATTAATTTCCCTGCAAGAAAACACTTCTATTGTTTAGTTTAATTGGCTGATGCTTCAACCAGTTTGTTAAGCTAGTTAAAATTCCAACCAAATGAGACTTAATGCAAAGCAGTGCTACAAGTTTGGCAATCCCTTCAATTGTAAGATGTGACTAATGGATGCTTACCGATGCCCCTGTTTATATATATACAAATATATATAAACAAATACTACCTATCGAATACAGAGTTTATTAGACGAAGGCAGAATGAATAGTTATATACTTTAGAGGATGTGCTTTTCATTAGTATTTGTGTTATATTATGTAATATTTTTACAAAATGAATAAAATAAGTCTCATATCGTAACATTCCCTTCATGAAAAGAAAAGCTCAGCTTCTGGTGTGCAGAAATATGTCCCAAACAAAAAATGCTTGCAAAGAAGATACCTAATCCACCTAATATAAGGTTCCTGAAATAAATACAACTGTTCATTACATGCCTACCTCTAGTAGGAAAGAGGTGAGTGGGTAAACAGTTATTGAGTGGGTAAACAGTTATTGAGTGGGTAAACAGTAATCATAATTTTTTCCCCTGCAGCTTACCATTGACTGCACCTAGGGCCTATTTTCATCCATCACGCATGCCAGGTTCAACTTCCCTTACCCACACCAACTATGATCCATGCATGAGATGGGTGAGGTGCCTGAGGTACCTAGAGCATCATCATATTGCTGCAAAAGTGTGTTTTCTTGCATGGCCTAACTTCCCTCCACTGTGCACACCTATAGGCATCCAGGGATGAACAAACAATGACCATAATTCAGCCAAGGCTCCTGCCTCTCTTAAAACAATGCCCTTGGTAAGTCCCAGCCCCCACTAGGGATCAACTGTGAGCTGCAACTGAGTGCACACTCTCACCCCAGGATGGGCACATCCAGCCATCCCTGCCAGCACCTCAAATGCCGGAGACACAAACTGAACCAGGGTCACTTGGGCCATAGTTAGGGCTTATACTCCTACACCACACACTGGCACTAGGGGATCTGTTGTATCATTTGGAAAAATACATCAATATCCCATACTTACAGAATTCTTGGTCTGCTGTCCCCAACTCACCCACCAATAATACAAAGCAAGAATCCATCACCGTTATCTTCTCTGAACTAAAGAATCATCTTTATTCCTCAGAATAACCCCATGAAACAAATAAATTGCATCAACATATTTCATTCAGTTTTATTTCACTGCAGATCAACTTAGTTCTTAGTTTAATAGTATAAGTTATCTGTAATATTCTTTGCAAACAATTGCAGTATACTTTTTTAAACATTCAGTACATTTATATTACACAAGTATTTCCCCACAGATGACCCTGGACCAACTGTATGAAAAAAATTTCGAACAGGAAATAACTTTCCACTGTACACGAGGCAGAATTTTAACAAAAATAAAACATTTTGCAAATTACTTAAATATAGCAAAAGTAAGAATTAAATTGAAAACTGGTTAATAATTTTAAGATGACAGCGTTAACTATGCTGAAATTTCAATTTCTCAACAGAGTGCACTACTATGATGTTTTACCACAAACACTACCTATCGAATACAGAGTTTATCAGATGAAGGCAGAATGAATAGTTATATACTTTAGAGGATGTGCTTTTCATTAGTATTTGTGTTAATGCTGAAACCTTTAAGATGTATACACTGAATGTGTTGGTATTACAGGTGGGAGTGTTTGTGCATGAGTGTTTGCAAGTTAAAATTAGAGAAAGAGTTATCTAAAGGTATAGAATTAGTGTTGTACATGTGTGTGTGTGTGTGTGTGTGTGTGTGTGTGTGTGTGTGTGTGTGTGTGTGTGTGTGTGTGTGTGTGTGGTGTATGTGTACTGTGTGAGAGTGGCTTGTGTATTGGTACTGTTAGGCAAAGTTTTTTTTTCTTAAGTAATGTGTAGAGTCACTACAGGTACCTGTCTCACTGTAAACATCTGGTCAGTTGTGCTTCATCCTGATCTGAATTCTAATTATCCATCTCTTATCTGATAAGTTGTACAGTTTGCATTCAGATCAGAATGCAGCACAAGTCACCAGATGTTTAGACTAAGACAGTGGAGAAGAAGTTGAAAATGAGGACAGAGTTCAACTATGCATTCCTTCACTTGGAGAAAGCATATGACAAGGTCCCAAAGAAGCTGATTTGTACAGTTGTGATGGTTCAAAGTCCAGCAAACAGTGGTAGAATTAGTGTAGGCTATGTACAAGGGTCCAATGACAAATGTATAAAAGTGTTTGGACTCAAAGAGGGCTTCTCAGTGAGTCTGGGTGTGCAGAAGGGTTCAGCTCTGAGCCCACTGCTGTTCATACTGGTGATGGACTACATTAGCAAACAGATCAGAAGGTTTAGATCAACATAACTGTTGAATGCAGATGATGTGGCAGTACAAGCAGACTCTGAAAAGAAATGTCAGCAAATGACAGGGGAAATGGAATGTAAAACGGAAGGCACGTGGGATGAATCTGACTGCAATCAAGACAGTTGTTCTGGCAGCAAATGGGGGAAATCAGAAGCTAAAAATTGACGCAGAGGGGAAATAATGGAACAGGAACGGTGATACAGTTTTGCACCAGGCTAAGCATGTTTTAGTGGTGTCATAGACGCTCTGCACAACATGGAATTTGTTGACTTTCAGCTGCTGTAGGGATCCAGAAGACACTATGATTCTTGGTAGTTACTTGAGTCATTGCTCACTGTTGCTTCCATCTCCCTGACATCTCTGTATAATGCCTTTACTCCAGCTATGTAAGCTAACCACATTAAATGAGCATTATGTTATTTTTAGATTGTATTCTTCACAGACATAAAACTTAGTGGCTTACCAGATTTCTTTCTTTTTTTTGAACTGTACAAAGAAGTGTAAGAAGCGACATTAAATGTTATACACCCTAATCATGCCTTGACTCTTACTATACTATAAGTTATGTAGACTAACTTCTCAGTACATAATGTACAGAATGAATAAATATGCTTCTCTTTTTATTCAACCATTATTGAATGAGTATTACATAGTTGATTCCCTTATGCTTGCAATGTATACATTCAGTTGACATCTGCTTTATAACCTATGGAATGCATTTTCTGTCCTTCATCTCTGCTCACTGAAGGAAATAACACCAAACTGCTTGAAGTTGTTTGCACTGTGACACAGGCACAATTCATAACTGCATACTCTGAGAAAAGGAACATCTAGGTTTCTCCACAATAAAACAAAAAACTGCAAATCTTTATATACTTGAAAGGATGTGTGTGTTTGAGGGCCAGCAATACACTATCCAAATTTTGTTCTAGACTTGCTGCAAAGGTAAAAATCCCACCAACTTGTTATTGTGTGCCTTTAATTCCCAGACTTCATTACAGGATTTTTGTTATGTTTGCACCTTACCCTTTGGCATTAAACAGGTATTGTAATGTTTTAACAAGTTTTCCCAAACCAGTCCACACAAGTTACTGGAAAAGTTTGCCAATGGCTTGTCACATTAGTTAGTTGATTTTTAAAGTTGGTAACATAAGTAAAATGTTTAAGCAGAAGCTTTGTGGATATAAAGCAAAAAAAAAAAAAACAATACAATACAAAATATAATAGTGTAAAATGTGATATTGTAGTTCTGCACTAATTCAACATGCATATCTTCAACTGTCACTATGTTAGGCTCAGATAAATAACTACACTGCAGCCAGCTGTTTTAAAATACTGAAACTATCAGAATAGCATAAAACCATCTCAGAAAAGACCAGCTTAATTTCAAATACTTTTACAGGAGACAAGGGACAGCAGAGGAAAAGAAACATGTGTGCTTCCTGTGACTCAACTCAAGACGCCTCATATTCACAAACTACACATAAGTAAACTTTCAAGGAAGTATGATTTTGCAAGAGAAAAGTAAGGCAGCTGTCATTCAGCATGTCGTGGTTAATACCTCTTCTGAGCCGTTATTCATCTATATCTGTATTTGTAAACTCCTGCATCATTTCTGTAGTACTCAGTTTAAATCTGGGCTGGTCACTTTGGAGTTTTTATGTTTTTTTTTTAATAACTTTGGTCTTGCAGCTAACATACCTCCATTTTCAAACATACAAACATAACTATGGAAGACGTGAGGGTGTGCTCCATTAAAATTAGTGGCACTTTAAATAAAGAATTATGCTGTCATTTAGACACTAATAAAGAGTGCTGTGTGACTAAGCAAAGACCTTTACTAATCTGTAAATTTCTGTCATCAGACATGAATGTCAGCGTAAAGTAAAGTGCATTACTTTCAATACAGTATGCCCCCAACTGCTCCTGGTAACATATCAATATGAGCTGGAGAAATGGTGTATAACAACAGGAGGGAAGAAGTAACGATGTTAAACTCTGAGCCATTCTTGTCAACTACCCAGATTATCACAGCATGTCCATATATTTGTCTCATAGTTTTGGTCTTTTTCCATATAAAATTTTTAGTTTTCTGGCAAATCGTTGAGGATTGAAGTTGCTATATCACTTAATGATACACATTTCAGTTTCTAACTTTATATCTTTCTGAAAATGCATGCTAATACAAAACCTGTTATCCTAGCATTTGTTTTATGTTTATAAGAGCAATATTTAAAATCTATCCCTATTTTGGAGCCTTTGTTCCCTCATTATTTTAGGTTTTCTAAGATTTTTTTGCGCTAAGAGGTTGAGAGGCAAGATCTGAGCTCAGGTTTAATTTTTACTATTGCAAAGAATATTGGAATATTATTTTATTCAAAAGACTGACATCTGAGAGTAATTCAATGTGCCAGTCAAAGTTCCTTTCTATACCAGTTGAAAAATCAATACATAGCTGTCATTGATGCTACTACCACCTTCTGTATCTTCCTGCCTTTAAAGACTAAAACTCATAAAAGGTAGAAAAGGGCCAGAAAGAGACACTTTATTTTCTTTTACTCAGAATTTTATATTTATAGATATTAGCTCTCATACAATTAATGGTAAGGAGCCTTTGCATGCATTTTAACGTTTTAATATTCTATGTGTCCACAAATAGCACTTATTTAAATGCATTACTAGCAAACTTTTATAAGTTAACTGCATATCAGAAAGCAGAATCATAACAACGGAAAAGTTGTGGTGTGTGATCTTCCTAATGCAGAAGTTAAAAGTTGAAAAATATTGGAGTCCAATTTATATAACACCTTCTTTCTGTTCCTACACTTGTCACCTATGCAGAAAACTGTGTTCAGTAATTTAGGTCTGAGTTACTGACCTTGCTATTAACCTTTAATGACCTTTTGGGTATTACAGTATTCCAAAAGCCAATTTACAATTACAGATTAAGTATAGTAGAGTAGTTATTTATTTAATATTTGTTGACCAAGAAAGTCCAACTAGGACAGAGCCTGTTCTCAGCAGAGGCCCGGGAAGAAATGCTCCAAACACATGTCTTTGGAATGTGGGAGGAAATTAGAGCACCCAGACGAAACCTACATGAGCACAGGGAGGACATGCAGACTCCGCACGAAAGGCACCCCAGCTGAGAACTGAATCGGAGAACGTCTTGCTGTGAGGTGACAATGTTAACCGTTGCACCACTGCACTGCCCAGTTTGTTATATCA
Organism: Protopterus annectens; assembly: GCF_019279795.1. Lineage (NCBI taxonomy): Eukaryota > Metazoa > Chordata > Ceratodontiformes > Protopteridae > Protopterus > Protopterus annectens. The sequence goes on from NC_056733.1 coordinate 838,259,767, forward strand.
AAGATAAGTCACCCCAAAACGTTCTAAAGTTGTCACCAGGGGGAAATGTAGGGTGTATTCCAGATCATCCCATTGTTGTATCAACATTGTTTCAGTGAGATTTGAACAATAACTATATAGATAAAGCAGTATAACATGATAACACAACAGCAGGCTACAGCATGACCTTTATCGCATGTATTAGCTAACAATGTTCCTTTTCTCTTAATGTGTCCTTGTGCTCACTCTCTGGTACAGTCCCAGAATTATGGACATCAGCTGTGATTCATTTGTTGTTCTATGACTGTGTCATTGCTAAGTTTATTGCAGCACATGATCAGGAGATTTGTATGCAAAATGAGTCACAATATTCCCTTTGGGTATTATGCTGCTGATGCTGCAAGTGTTGCGCTATGCAGCTCTGATCAACACAACCATAACACACCACATTACACACCTCACAAACACTCTCACTTAGTCAAGCATAGTACTAGCATCTTCACAGACATGGTCACATGGCAGTGATGTCATTTTTGCACTTAAACATCTTCCTCGTGATCATCTGCTATGAAATACTGTGACTTCTTAGGGGGTACACAACTATTGTGCTGTGTTCTTATGTTGAAGTAATCACTGAGGAATCCTTTGAGTTTAACCTTCAAGTTCTCCTTGCATAATTCTTAACTGTACAGATTTTTGCAGAATGTTCAGATTTTTGTCTTATATATTTGGTCCGTTTTTCATAAAATTGTGGTTTTCTGGCAAATTAGTAGTAAATCAATAAAGACTGAAGTTAGAAAATAATGGCAGGCAATTGAGTTTCAGACATCATGCCCTTCAGAAAATTCATACTAATGCAAAACCTGTTATTCCATCAACTTCCTAAGTTTGTAAAACCAATATTTAAAAATTGTCCCTATTTTCGGCCTTTGTCCCACTTTTATTTATGGCTTTGTGCAGATTTCTTGCTCTAAGAGGTTGAGAGGTATGTCTCCTTGTGTATGTAACACCGTCACAATGCTGTACAAACTGTTGTACACCCAGTGGCAATTAGTCATCAGTGTTTATTACTTAAAAGACTGCAACTACATAAAAATTCAGTCAGGCATAGGTGAAAGGGCAATTCTTGTGTTGCTTGGCTATTAAACAACTTTACTTTACTCCTGACAATGATGATGGTAGCAAGTAGCATGTCGGTTATCATAATATATAAAAACAGAAGCACAGGCTTCAAACACCCTTTCAATGCAGAAATCATCATTCTAGCTTACCCTACACCATATTACTTTATTTGTCAATTGTTTGCTTTTCGCCCAACTTATGTGGAAGTATCAGATCCTAGACTTTAATAGTTTTAATTTGCTTTCTGATTTGCTTTAAATCAGTAAAACAGATTTATGTGGTGTTTTTGATGTGCTGCAAAAATTGCAGCACTTGTCAGTTTACTAATATATGCACTAAAAGCAGTCCATGAAATTTTGAAATTAAAAAAAAAAAACACTGCCCTAGACTGATGTTAGAAGGCCATTTAGACTTGTTTTGTCAGATAACAAAAGTAATGGTTTCAAGCTTTGGGATTATTTTGTCAAGACTATAGAATCAACTAATCAACACTTCTTAGACACAGCTACAAAGGCACACCCAGACTGCTTCCATTGAAAATATCAGACTAATGAGCTAGCCGATGTCTTTTATTTACTCAAAGTCTAATAAAATGACTGCTTATATCCTGATTCGATGACATAATTAACTGTTCTAGCAAACTCACAGTAGCAAACCATTTCAGTCCACGTGGTTCCTTAACTAATTATCTGTGGAATTTCTCCCACTTCTGCAAATATTGTAAGTACTGTTTATCTTAACACCTCCTCACTTTATGTCCTATGTACCTCTCAACTGTTCAGATTTTTGCAGAATGTCCACATTTTTACCATATAATTTTGGTCAATTTCTCATAAAATTCTGGTTTTCTAGGAAATCATTGAAGGTTGAAATCAGAGAACAATGACAAAAAATTGAGTTCATACCCTTCAGAAAAATCATGTTAATGCAAAACCTGTTATTCTATCAATTTTCTAAGTTTGAAAGAGTAATATTTAAAAACTGCCCCCCCCCCATTATTGATGGCTTTGTTCATATTTCTTGCTCTAACAGGTTGAGAGGTATGGTCCTAACTCATTAGGCTCCAAACCTTTCTTAGCTCACTAATTTACTAATGTTATAGTAAGATTTATAAAATCTGCATGAAAAACAACCAATCAAATTGCTAGCAATCTCTGTATCAAATATTGTCCACAGATGAAATAGATTAGTGTGGGCCATATGGACCTCACATTCAGTCAAATGTCCCTACTTCCAAATGTAATAAAATGCAAAATGCTACCACTTGAAAAGACATTTAGCCAGGAAGAACAGTCAAACAAAGAAATACTAAGAAAACAGTAAATCATTTAAAAAACAGCACCAAACATCAGAAATGCACATCCCCAACTCAAATATATTACAAACTCTGTATAAAAATAATAATAAAAACAAAGTAAGAGAACAAAACAACAATCAGGACTGTTAAACAAGTTACAGTAATAAAAGCACTAAAAACTCAAATGTTAGTACATTACCTGATTAGGACCCATAGAAAACATCCATTAAGGCATAAAATAATCTCCTGAAGAAAGTAAAATATAATCTCTATAAATAGAAGCAGATTAGGAAGAGACAAGAAAGGAATAAGGTGAAGCAAAAACTGTTACCGCAGCAAAAGAAAGGAGCCACTCTAATGCAGATGCTAAATTACACATCCACATATGCAAATGCAGTAGGAAGCACCAGCCAGGCATTTTGTTATCTAAGGTAAATCTGAAGATACAATATTCAAAAGTAAAATGAACAAATTAAATTAACTGCATATTAAAATAGAAATAAAGAAACTGCATATTAAAATAGAAATAAAGCACACATAAAAAATTTCATTGAATCTCTAATGAATAAAGTCAACAAGCATATCATTACCTAAACTAATTTAAGAAAAATAATGGGGTTGGGGAGCATTACTAGATATATATATACATATATATATATATATATATATATATATATATATATATATATATATATATATATATATTGGTTCTTGTGAGTTGTCACCAAAAAGATCTGCCTTGTGAATATTTAAAGTAAGCATGCATAGAGGGAGCATTGCTGCTTGTATATTTGTTTCTTTCTCTTCTTGGAGTTGCCACTGTCATAATTACTTTTCTGAATATTTCTCAGAATGTGTTACTTGAAATGCAATGTACATGTTTATGACCACTTTGCTTCGGATAGGCTAGTTTCCTCATCTGGACTCATTCATCTGCCAGAACTTATTTGAGGTATTATGTAGCGCTAGCACCGGTTTCTTAAACTTGAGTGTGCAATAGTGCATGACAGTTTGACAAAAGAGACTTTTAAATGACTATTCAAAAAAAAATTCAGGCCAAGATTTTATTCAGTTAAAAGTTATAACATTGCACTGCTATCAGTCAGTTAAATAGTGGAGAAACAATTTTACATTAAAATACACTACAAAACTAATAATTGTCAAATAAACTACCAAGTGTAAAATTCAAACTATAATTTAAGTTTTATCTGACTTTTCAATAATACCAGCAAAGAGGAAAGTGTAAAAACTTTGGCCAGGCCCAGATAAGCATGGGAGTTGACCACTTTCCACATTCTCTGTAAACTTATCAAAAAAGGCTACCAGATTTAGAGGACAGGACCTCTCTTTCACAAAACCAAACTAAATGAAATCTAGATCAGTCAGATTGCCTTTGTCTACATAACTGAATGCTGCTATGATACATTCAATGGCTTTGCGTATAAGGCTGGTGAGGTTGATGCGCCTATGAATACTTGGGTCTGTAGAGGGTGTCACTCTTGTGTACAGGACTTACAGTGGCTGTTCTCCAGACATCAGGCAGAGACCCTATAAACAGACTGAGGATGACCAGTTTAAGTATAGGCTTAAATAGCATATCATTGGCAGTTATAAGGAGAATGCAAGCTTATATGTTTTCTGGTCCCATAGAAACATTATTTTTTTCCCTTGACAGAGATTCTAAGACTTGCTTCAAGGTGATTTCAAGGAAATGAAACTTTCAAAGATAGTGGGTGAACCATGTGGAATAAAGCTAGCACTATACTTGTTTGCTAATATTTTGGCTATATCCTTGGAACTGGAATTTATGATATTACTGACAGTTTATAAGCCAATAAGTAATAATGATCATGACAATTTAATGACAGCTTTTAAACTGTCAAACTTTTTTACACCCTTTATAATTTAGCACAAGGAACAGTTGCCTTGATTTGTTGACCCTTTCCTTTGGCACTACTAATCTCTATCAGGTTATCAGAAAGTACCAACTACATTTAGCACCATTCATTTTAAAATAGTTAATGCTATAGGAAATATATATTATTTCTTCTTAACAGTTCAATATAGTTTAATGAAGCAGTCATACATTATAATATACCAACAGTGTTGAAATGTAAAGTAACTGTGATCCTTGGAATAGCAGAAATAAAACTGCAAATCAGACTATAGTATTGACAGTATATTATCTTGGAGTATTTGTCTTACTTTGAGGTAGAGTGATCTCAGAATTAGCACATGAAAGCACAGGAGGAGGGGACTGTGATGGGTCCTCTGCAAAAAAAAAATGCTTTAAACACTTATTATCAAGTTTTGGAATTCACTGTTTCTTGTTTGAATTAGTTTATTTTTCCAAGTACCTTGACTTGCAAAATCCAGTCTTGCATTTCCAGAATGAAACCATACACTTACAATGTGATCATCAAAAAATATACTGAAACTGAGATTCTGGTTTTAAATATAAATAAAGTTTGAACAAATGATGACCCTTCACAAAAAAATTAAATAAATAAATAGATTTGTGGACTCTATGTCATAATTTCAAATTACACAAATTAGCAGAATATTAAGACGAGACCAGTTTAATTTCAAAGAAACTCTGTTTTTCTAGCACCCTTCACTTTGTTTTAGAAACAGAAAACATGCTGAATTAGAGTCACAATCTACATAGGAATCAAGGCATACCTGAATGGTTAATGACATGTAAAGGGTGCAGGAGTTTCAAAGACAAGGTTTGTGAAGATACTTTTGCATACTATGCAGAATGTACAACTGTAATAAGAAAGAAGATAAATGTCTGATGAGAAAGGGATTGCAACTCAGAACCTTCATCACAAAATCCACGCAGGGTATTCATGAGGAAAAATGTCAGTGTACACAACAGAAAGTCTAGATTATTTCACTTGATACATCTTCACTTTATTCGGACACTGCTGGACCCAACTTGCAAGAGGAGCTCCACAGCAGTGTTTGCAGTGGTGATGATGAACTAAACTGACCGGCAGTTTAACTGATCAATGATTGTGAATAAATAGGCCACAAGTTGCTGAAGACCATCTGGCCCATGCCACCTCTTACAGCACTTCAAGGAATTCATATTTCCCTTGTATATTTGGACATCAAGTTATGTGTTGTCTTAATTATTCTGAGCACTGGGACTTTCCAGCAGGGGATATGCAGTTGGGTGGGACTTCCAGTTACTCACCTCAAGGATATTGGACAAGTTCCTTGATGTGCTTTTTAAACAAGAAGAGAATATTTGGTTCACCACAGTTAAAAAAGAGAATGACTCCCTACCATGTATAACTTCTTTGACATTTTATCTTACCTTTATTTCTGAGTTCTACTGACTGCACACATTGCTGTTAATAAATAACCTCATCCCAAAAAGAGTCTTCTCATCAACATGAATAGCTACCATTCCTGAACTTACAAATTGTTTGCAATACAGATGGCCTTATAATTAATATGTTTGTTGGATACGTTGACAGTGTATGTGTATATGATGCCAGCATATAATATGTGTGACCTCCCCCTATGCTGCCAGTGAGGAGATTTTCCAGAGGAAAATCTGGCTGGCAAATGTAGAAATCATAGTGCAATTTAATGCCTGTCTTATTCCATGTATACCTGATGTGGAGTAACCCCTACAAAATGTGCGTATTGCAAGTGATGCAGGGTACCTCTTGTTATATTACTGATGGAAGCATTGTTACACAATTACTCATTGTCAGACATATTGTTAAACATACATCTAGGATTCTCAAAGAAATTTCTTGATGCCTTGTTATTTTGGGAAAGGTAGTGCAGTAACCACCTGATGAGGTTATCAAGATCTTTACTGTGGATGCCACATTGCACAATATGATTGCCAGGAAGTAAGCTCCCAAGGCTCTGGCCAGACAACACAAGTCATCCCAACCACATGCATTGCAATCAACTTTGGTATTTGATTTGAGTGACAGCATCATGGCAACACATAAGTGGTAGGATCACACAGAGCAAACTGATGCATACAGTATAGCAACTGCCATGCTGAAACAAGTGCAGACTAAACAGTGCACTGTATGATATGTTTAATCTGTGCATCAGACATTACAATGCAATAATTCAAAGCAAAAGGTATCATGTAGGTTAGCCATCACCTGCACTGCAGGTAACAATGGACACAAAACAGGATGATACGCAATATTCAGACTATGGGGGGAATAGGACTCATTCACTTATTTAGGATCAGCCACACTGCATTATTTTCAATGGGTGTGGGATAACAAGCCTCATTCCCTAACAGTCTGTTTTTTCCTGTTACCTCTCTCTTTCTACAAAACCTCTCAAGCCTTTTCAAATAATTCTTGTCTTTTAATATTTACTAAGTGCTGCACCATCTTCTTCTTCTTCTTACCAGCCATTTTATCTCCTACATCCTGCATGAATCATAGGAATACATTTGTATTAACAAAACAGTCATTATGTCTCTTGTTCTAGCTTCACTACTGCAGCATTTTCTCAATATATATATATAAAATATATATATATATATATATATGTGTGTGTGTGTGTGTGTGTGTGTGTGTGTGTGTGTGTGTGTGTGTGTGTGTGTGTATATATATATATATATATATATATATATATATATATCATAGCAAGACGTTGTCCCGTTCGATTCTCAGCTACAGCGTCTTCTGTGTGGAGGCATACGTGAATGGGGCGTGCCTTCGTTGAAGGTTGTGCATCAGGGCTGGTAACCCGGTATGTAAAAATTCACTACCAATCATTAGCGGACCGGAGTTCCGCTGTGGCGACCCCTACCCGGGAAAAGCTGAAAGACACCGCAGGATTCAGTTGAGTGTACTCATGCCTTTTGTACACACTTTCTATATGATGATTGTAAATATTGTTTTCTTATGTATATATTATGTTTTACCTGTTTGTAAAATTGATTTAACTCTGGAGCATTTCTCTCTAGGGGTCTGCTCAAAAGGGGTTATTGCCCAGTCAGACATTCCCCTTAAATAAATGTCAAATAAATAAATAAAATAAACCACAGTGCATTGTTTACATGGGAACCATCCATAGATTATTTAATAAATTAGTCCATGGAATGAAACCATGCTGTGTACCCCAGAGTGCTGTCTTATTTTCCATCCCCTTGGAGTGGTATGAGAAACACTGGTATTCAACAGAATGCAACTACCCTGCTCTTTCATAGCGCAGTGGTACATATGGGATCATATGTAGAAATTAGACAGTTCTCAAATGGCAGATAAGAATCATTCAGTGCTAAAACACTTGTAAAAACAAGGAAACATTAAAGGAAAAGGTGAGAGGTACATTGACTATCTCTCACTGACATTCACAGTTGGTAAGTATCAAGCATATACTGAAACTGTGCATTCACAGACAGAATAAGGAGAACAACATCAAGCAAGGAGAACTCCGGGAAGGCTAGTGAAGGTCATGGTGATGCCAGGTGATGGGGGGTGAGAAGAAATACCATACAGTACAAAGCATTACGGAAGTTAAAAAGGAAAGTGAAATGATATAAGGCACAGACCTAGGATTGGATGGTGAAAAGTAAAAGAAAGAAGATAGCAGTGTTACTGACCTATCACTATTAAAAGCATCTGACTAAGACAAGGAAGGGAGAAGTAAGGTTCTACAGCAAAACAATACACAGCTAAATAGTCATGTCACACAAAGACAATGCAAGGCAACAGAGAAGAACGAATGTCACAAGAAGGTGAACAAATAATACAAAAGTATGGGGCATACGAATGGAGCAAAGCAATAGGGATAAAGTCAAAACTGACAGCAATAAAATGCTAAAATAATTAGGCAAAAGATGTCTGAAAAGGTCCAAAGACTCAGACTAAAAATGAAGGGAGCAAGACATAGCACTTCAGGTAGGTGACAGCAGATGCAAAGGGACACTAAGAAGCAGTGCAAAAGTGGGTGAAGATACAGTGAGGCACTATCAAGAAAGAATGTGGGCAGAACAGGGTAACTAAACAAGAAGCAGGAGGCAACACAGAAAGGAAAAGTAAACAGAAACAAGAGAAAATAAAATAACTTGGAGGATTCAAGAATGAAAATATAAGGGCAGTGAAAGGACAAGAAATGGACAATAGCACTAACAGGAGACAATAAGAGTGCTGTGTGTACACAGAGCCTAACTCTTCATCAAGGAAGTGACTCTGTGCAAATGGAGGCTCAAGATAGGCAGCCGGGTGCTCATGGACAGGAAGGGGAAGGAGGGCACTCATTTAAGCTGAGGGAAGGGAAAGAAGAGAGATGAAGGTAGGAAGGCAGGGGAGGAGGGGTAAAGGTGATAGCATGGAATGTGGGGAGGGTGGGAAGGTAGGGGAGAAGGGGTAAAAGTGACAGCATGGAATGTGGGGAGGGGAGATTTGCAGCCAAATAAATAGAGAGAGAGAGAGAGAGAGAGAGAGAGAAAACTCAGAAGAAGTTGCAGAATTAAAGACAGAAAAATATGGATATTCCAGGAAATGAAATTGACTGTAAGGGACAAGAATAAGTTAAAAACTGAAGGGTACACAATTGTAGAAGCAAAATATAAAACAGGAGGGGCTACAGAGGAGTAGCAATAGTTTTCAAGCGAGGAATGGCCTGCATACCTCTCAACTGCTTAATGTAAGAAATTTGGACAAAGCTAAAAATAATGGGGGACAAGGGCCCAAAATCAGTGACAGATTTTAAATATTACTCTTACAAACTTAAAAAGTTGATAGAATAACACATTTTGAAGGGTATGAGGTCTGAAATTTAAATGTCTGTCATTATGTAGTGACTCCAAGCCTCAATAATTTGCTGGAAAACCATAAATTGTATGAGGAACGGATCAAAAATATGAGGCAAACATCTGAACAATCTGAACAGCTGAGAGATATGAATGGATGTGAGGAAGAAACAAGATGCAAGATAATATATTTTTATGAGTGGAGTAAAAGTGGAATGCAGGCAGTTATACACCCCAAACCATAACAGAAAAGATTTTTTTATGATGTGTCAGGAGAATGTATAAAGATGGGTTGAACATGAAAATAAAGTTGTTGGAGGTGACTTCAATTTTACAAACTAAGAGCAAGGTATAGACATAAAAGAAGAGAAAAAAGAGAGACTAAGTTGAGACAAGGAGATATAAAGAAGGAAACAGAGAATAATCACGGGGTGGTTATAAGGCAGAAATCAATGATTAGTGGAATGCTGTTTTCATGAACTTTAAGTCTGCCTGACTTAGGACTGGGACTCATTCTTGTCATGGTATTAAAACCTATAAACTGTGGAGAAATTGAAAACAAACTTATAGGACTATGAGAAATTTTACTTTTCTAGTGCAGAAAGAAGATCAGATTAGTCACCTGAGCTAGTTTCTGGTAAAGTGAAATGTGAAAAAGTGGAGCACAAAGATAACCAAAGCTACAACAACCACAAAATATCAGGCACCCGTTATCCTAAAGCACATAGATAACCAAAGCTACAACAGCCATAAAATCTCAGGCACCAGTTATCCTAGAGCTCATAGATAACCAAAGCCGCAAAATCTCAAGCACCAGTTATCCTAGAGCTCATAGATAACCAAAGCTACAACAGCCACAAAATCTCAAGCACCAGTTATCCTAGAGCTCATATATAACCAAAGACACAAAATATCAGGCACCCGTTATCCTAGAGCACACAGATAACCAAAGCTACAACAGCCACAAAATCTCAGGCACAAGTTATCCTACAGCTCATAGATAACCAAAGCCACAAAATCTCAGGCACCAGTTATCCTAGAGCTCATAAATAACTAAAACTACAACAGCCACAAAATCTCAGGCACCAGTTATCCTAGAGCTCATAGATAACCAAAGCCGCAAAATCTCAAGCACCAGTTATCCTAGAGCTCATAGATAACCAAAGCTACAACAGCCACAAAATCTCAAGCACCAGTTATCCTAGAGCTCATATATAACCAAAGACACAAAATATCAGGCACCCGTTATCCTAGAGCACATAGATAACCAAAGCTACAACAGCCACAAAATCTCAGGCACAAGTTATCCTACAGCTCATAGATAACCAAAGCCACAAAATCTCAGGCACCAGTTATCCTAGAGCTCATAAATAACTAAAACTACAACAGCCACAAAATCTCAGGCACCAGTTATCCTAGAGCTCAAAGATAACCAAAGCCACAAAATCTTAGGCACCTGTTATCCTAGAGCTCATAGAAAACCAAAGCCACAAAATCTCAGGCACCAGTTATCCTAGAGCTCAAAGATAACCATAGCTACAACAGACACAAAATATCAGGCACCAGTTATCCTAGAGCTCATAGATAACCAAAGCTACAACAGTCACAACATATCAGACCTCAGTTGTCCTAGAGCTCATAGATAACCAAAGTTACAAGAGCCACATCATCTCAGACACCAGTTATCCTAGAGCATATAGGTAACCAAAGGTGCAAAACCCACAAAAAATAGGTATGAGTTATCCTAGAGCACATAAATAACCAAGGTACCACAGCCACAAAAGATCAGGCACCAGTTATCCTAGAGCACATAAATAACCAAGGTACCACAGCCACAGAAGATCAGGCACCAGTTATCATAGAGCACATAAATAAACAAGGTACCACAGTCACAGAAGATCAGGCATCAGTTATCATAGAGCACATAAATAACCAAGGTACCACAGCCACAGAAAATCAGGCACCAGTTATCATAGAGCACATAAATAACCAAGGTACCACAGTCAGAGAAGATCAGGCACCAGTTATCATAGAGCACTTAAATAACCAAGGTACCACAGTCACAGAAGATCAGGCTCCAGTTATCTTAACTATGTCAGAAGGAAGAAGAACAAAAAAAAAGAAGCCACAGAGGACTGAAGAGAGTAGAAACTAAACAAAGGGTTAAAGACAATCATAGAAGAAAACTAATGGGAGAAGCAGAAAGGGATAGAATGATGCGACAGAATCAAGGCAACAATTAGTGGGTGGATACTGCAAGAGGCAAGAAGCATAAGAAGAAAAGAGATTCCTAATGAGTCGCCAAAAGTAATTTCAACAAATAGAAACAAATAATAAAAAAAAAACTCTGGCAAACATTCCACTTTTTTGCATGGGGTAGACAACCTTCAACCACCCCTTTGAGGTGTACCCCCAGGACACACACACACACACACACACACACACACACACACACACACACACACACACACACACACACACACACACACACACACACGCCACACGCACACACACACACACAGACACACACCCACACAAACCTACTCACACTCACACACACACTCACACACACACACACACACACACACACATATATATATATATATATATATATATATATATATATATATGTAAAATGTAGACTTCTGATGCAGAAGGAGCATGCATCAAATAGATTGATTCATAAAAATTATTTCAATCACATCTCACAGTGCTTGTCAGCCAATATTATAAAGTTTCTTGCCAAATACCACTACCACTGCATCTTGCCACACTTTTCTCATACTTGTATAAATACATGGAGGTTGGCATAATGGTTTAGGTGTTTATCTTACAGACACAAGGTGTAGAGTTTGATTCTCACATGAGGTAATTGTCTAAGCTTAAAATGTACCATAAGGGCAATTAGCCTAGTACTAGTCTATGAACCTATGAGCCACACCAGGAAATGAGTGGTGTACCTCCCCTGAAATCAATTGCATAAAATAGCTGCAACACACTTTAATAAAGGATGCATTCAACACACTAGTGTAATCACACCAGCTTTATTCCAAATACAAAAGTAACTAAGTGCTTTCATCCCCTACATCCTGAGACTATATCAGAGTTAATAAAAACATGCATCAGTTTACTTTTTGTCATAAAACATCTCCTATTCCTTTTACCTAATTAATCTATGGCTAGAACAGTACAATTTAACAAGAAGCATTATTTTTTTAAAAACTATATAAATGTTAAAAAAACAAGTTAATCTATTAGAGCAATTAATTGTCTTAAAACTTTTTACAAGCTTAATATTCCAAGGATTTCATTTTTAAAACACTTGCTAAAGGCACTGAATCATTCAAGCCATAGGAACCAGTCATGTGTGTTTTTAACTGCTACTTCAGTTCTTTTATCTCTAACCTAATTTTTATGGTCCCCTCTTATCATCAAAGTAATTTTGGCAACCAGTACTTGCTTTTTTTTGTGTTTGCCAAAATTGCATTTGTCCAAATGACACATTCTTGAAGAAAAGCCACAAATCAGGTGACAGAGATAGAAAAAAAGAGTTAAAAGTGTATACAAAGAGTGATAAACAAAATGAATGAGTGAGCGTTGTGACAGCCAAAAATGTCAACTACAAGATATACCTAAAATAAATCATATGAGTAGAGTGCAAATATTACAGCAAAAAGAAGTTTGGTGGGGTTAGCAGTAGAAAGTGAGTAAAAGCCTGGAAAGTCATCTAAAAGAAAGAAGAGATGAAATCAGCAATAAAAGTCTAGAAGAAAAGTGGGGAGTTGTTAGAGAAAAGAACTGCATAATGGAGGGGTTAACCAGGTCATACAAGAATTATATATAAACAAAAGCAGGAAAAGTAAAGGAAGAAGAGTATGGACAGGAATGGGAGAACATGGTAATCCAGAAGGAGAGTCAACTAGATAAAGACATAAAGAAGCAGACATGAGTATGACCATAAAGACCTAAAAAGGGGGGCACAGTGGTCAGATCAAATGGCTACTCCATAGAATCTTGGAAGATGATGGAGGAAGTGATCAGAAAAGAGCTCACACAGATATTGGACAAAAGCTTTATGGAAGGAAAAAATGATGCTATCAATGAAAAAAGGCTAGAGTTATACTAATACCAAACGAGGTGGATATGGGACTGGGAGCATTCACACTCATAGCAATAATAAAAGCAGATACTAAAATTCCTGTAAAAATACTAGCCAGGTGAGTGAAAAAAAGTTGTTCTGAAGTGCATCCAAGATGGGTAGAAGTATTAAAGTAGAAGAGCACTTTGATTGTAACAGCACAGGCATAGTGTACATTTCTATATCAGCCTATTGTTACTCCTTTTACATAGGGATGACAACAAGGAAGTTAAGTGCTAGAACAAAGGAACACTTATATACTATAAAGAAAAGAGACACAAATAATGCACTATTCAAGCATTCCACTGCATGTAAGTCTTTTTAAAAGTTTTATTTTTCTTTCCAAGAGTTAGTTCCAAAAGAATTGAGTGGAAGTAACCACAAGAACAAAATTTTTAAAAGAGAAACTTTCTGGCAAGTTAAGATGCAACCAGACAAATATCCTGGTATTAGTGAAAGCATCTGTATAAAGTATTTTTTAGAACAGCATCTTTGTTAATACTAGCTGGTTTACATTGTGACGCCCCTGCACTGGCCCAGTAATCAAGGAGCCTCAATCCTCACCACTGACAACAGTGAGGGATGTACACAATGGGAGGATTACAAGTACACACACAGTAAAGTACAATTTCTCTTAAGAGCACACCGAGAGCACAGTCAGTCTGGGTCCTAGTTCCTCCCTCTTTCTCCAAATCCCGAATAAGACTCCCCACTGGCACAGCTATAGGGTTAAGATCTCAGCTGAGGGGTCATGCCAAGACCTCCAGCACAACACCCTCTCTGTCCAACCAGTTCTTTGTGTCCTTGCCCAATTAGCTGACACACACACACTTTGAGATTTGAGTTATGTACAAACACACATACACTCCTGGGGAAAGCTGGCACAGGTTTACTATGCCCCCTTCTACCCAGGCTATAAGGTAGTTATCACTGCTACCAACCCCTCTTTATCAGTTATTTAAGGCCCTTACAAGGGGTGCCCAATCCTAATGTGTAATGTTACTATTATCCAAATGGTAGTCTGACCAAGACCAAGGCTATTTAGGAGTGGTGTGTATAGTGTCACCAAATATATATGCAAGCACTCTAAGAGCTTAAATATGTTACACAAATATTAGCCACAAAGATAGGTTTAAATATATTTAATAATAAATAATAAAAGAACAAGACAATATTCAAACAACATAGTAACTACAGAGTTCAGAATCACAAGAAATATTTCAAAACAACATTGCAGGACAGTCTCAAATAAATACAGAAAACATCTAAACTAGTCTTTACTATATTCCTATCTATCTCTAAGAGAGATACTATGCCCTAAGTCTTACTTACAGACAACACGCAGGCAGAAGTGTTGATGATGGATGTTTCCAGGTCCAAAGCAAGATACAAAATACCCAGTCTCTCTCTCTCCGAGAGAGTTCTTAAATTAATAATAAACATTACTGCTAGGTTAGCTTGGATAACATCACTTTTTGTCACCTGACTTCAGTTCACAGGCTAACAGATACTAACAGAATTTTTACATCTCTGTGTGAGAATTACATATCTCTCAGAAGATTGCAGTACATGGAAGTCATAAAACAATAAAACACTTTTACATTTGAAGCCTAGACATTATTTCTGTTTTCAGACAATAAAAAAAACTTCTAGCTCTAGACATTGTGTCTGCTGCTGAGCTAGAACTGAGAGATAACACAATTGTAAAACACGTTTAATTTCAACTTATTTTCTTGAAGTTTTGCAAGTTAACTCTGTACGTTCTAGTTTCTACTATTAAAAAAACATTTGCACAGGTATATAGTTTATATACAGTTCTGTTCTTTTCTAGTAGGGTACACTGTGGTTACATTCTTGAAGCTCAGTACATAACATGCAGTTATGTATAAATCATATCAATATTCACAAATGACATGTGATTATTTACAAAATTCCAGATATCTGGGCTGGCAGTGTCACATACATATAAAATTGCTATTAATTAAATGTGTTCTATAGACTGATTTGGAACTGTTAGTTAATGTGTCAAGTATTTAAGTGTTAATTTTTTTTACCAGTGTATTTAAATGTGTTTTTACTGCACTTTTTATTCTGATGAAGTCTTTGGATGAAAGTGTAAATCTGTGTGAATAAATACAAATTATTTTACTTGTGGTGTTTCTGCTGCCTTCCAGTGAATGTTTTTTGTTATAAGTTTGTGTCTACAGTCTGTGGAGTGTTTTTTTTTGAGATTATAGAGGAGTTGGGAGCAGGGTACAAAATTGTTAAATTTGTGAAGGTGATATACAATAATCCTTCAGCCACATGCTAGACAGATTGGCAACAGGCAATGATCCAGATAGTAACAAGATGTTGGGGTTTATTGTTTCCAAGCCTCTTCTCAGTAATGTCAAAGTGAAAGCAAGGAAGGTCAAAAAGGGCTTAGTAGATATACAGAAAAAAGAAGGGTGAAGTGCTCTTCTTCATACTCACCGACTGCTGTATATTAATGACAGAAAATGCAAACAAAGTGAAAAGGTAATGATGGGACACCTATGAAGGTATCAGGTCTAAAGACAACATAAAATAAAATGTTTGAATAACTATAGATGACTAAAATGGCAATGGGAAACTATACGGTTGGCACGGCAAAATGTAGATGATGACCAAGTGCTACAGTGCTTGGAGTCACAACTGCACATCACTTAAATATATTTTACCACAAAATTCTTAAATCTTACGTCTGATGGCCACCAAGTGTACGGTCATTTGAGCTACACTATTGATACCAATCAAAGTAAAGTATAAAAGGCAAACAAATATGAATCAGTAAATGACTCATTAAATGCAGTGTGCCCTCAAGAGAAAGTCAGAAATCTGCTCTCTCGTCTGGGTATGGGCCTACATCATCTACACTGAAGAACATGCTTCACACTGAACACCACCCCACCACCAAATGGTCCTTCAGTTAAATCCTAGACTCAACTTTCACCACTATCTCTTGGTTTAAATGCCCTCCAGCTCACTGTAATTGTAAAAAAAACACTTAACATTCACATACATACGCGTTAGTGCTCGCACAAACACAAGCACACACACAGACACACTGATTTTCATGAAAGACAGATAATATTTTCCGGGTTCCTATTACATAATCAAAGACGCAATCCTTCAAATGCTTCTTGATCAAACTTGAAAACATGAAACAGCAAAATAGCGAAACGGCATATAAGCGATTTCTTTCCCTGGGAAAGAAATCGCTTGGCCGTCTCCATTACTTTGCCGTTTTCCTAACTGTAGTGTGATCTCAGAGTTGGTATATTTACGTTGGGGGGGTGTGGGAGGCAAAGCACTGTACTTTATGTAATTTTTTGAAGTTTTTATTTTTATTTATTTTTTTTTTGTGGAACAGTGATTTTTTTCCTTGGGGAAAAAAAAATCATTGTTCCAAGTGTTTGGGATTGTAAGCTTTTGCTTACATGGGGTCAATAAATCAGCGTTCACTTTTTTAAGCATTCACTGATTTAATATATACCCTATTTTCCAATGCTACAGGCTTCTGTACAGGTAGTAAACAGTTGCCACCCCAGATTGCCAGGCTGGGGTCCTCACAGTTAGTCTTTCACTGTTTTTGTGAAGGCAAATAATTATAAACTGTAATGATGGTGTTTTGTAGAGCAGCATGGACAATTAAAGATATAGAACAGCAGCTTGTGACCATTTAGTATTAAATGTACTCTAATTAATTAGTACATATGCAGATGACCAGTCACAAGATCTGTAAAAGTAAATAAGAAATAATGAGTTAAACTGTTAATTAAATATACAGACAACTATACAATTTTACAAGGACACAGAAAATAATTCTTTTGAACAGATTCCAACAAAGAAAAACAACTGTCTAAAGCTATACTTTTGTTCCTATTGATGTCTTATCCGAAGAGAACACTGACCTGTAATCTATTTGAATTTACAGCCAGGGATATAAATGTAGAGAACTCACAAGTCTGTATATCACAAGGACCAGGGTAGTTGTCTTGACTTTATTTTGTTTCTTCTTTCTGTGTTAGTCTTTTCATACAGACCCTAAATGCAACTGAATAACTTGGTTTATCTGTTCTTGGTTAGCTATCTCTTTTATACAATTTATAATTGCTTTTGCAACTTGTTGGCTTTTGGTCATTAAGTCCAGCATTATTTTCCCTTTTCAAAGTCAATGACCCACCAAAGCTATGATGCTTTCACTCATAGTCCTGTTTGTTTCCATAGTTGATGGAAGCTGCTAAAGGTTGTGGACAGAAGGCAAAAGGGTACTTAGTGATCTAAAAGGGGGATTTTGTAGCTGTCTACTGCCATAACAGAAATATAACTGTACACAAGATGTATGTAGTGTAAATATGAGTT
Source organism: Protopterus annectens (assembly GCF_019279795.1). Lineage (NCBI taxonomy): Eukaryota > Metazoa > Chordata > Ceratodontiformes > Protopteridae > Protopterus > Protopterus annectens. The sequence goes on from NC_056733.1 coordinate 838,277,440, forward strand.
ACATTTGGAATGACTGCAAAGAGGTTTCACAGAAAATTACAAATGAAGCTGATGTTGCACCTGCATGGGGTGTGATCCAGTCATCACAAATTCAAAAGTAAGAGAGAGAGAGAAAATGTACAGAAACACACGTTGTTGTCACACACAGCAACCTCCACAGAAGAATGGTGGGAAGCTGTTAAACACACCATTAAGACTGTCAAACACCACTCAGACTTTTAAAAAGTGTTTAACAGTGTTCCACTGCTCTTTTGCAGTAACCACTGAATGCAGTTAATGCTCTGATGTGTGACATGGAGCTTAACAATAGTAAAAGGTACTTAATAAGAGCTTCTTAAGAACATTTCAGATGTCAGAATGGTGCTTACCAAGCATACCTTTTCCCCAAATTCAGAACATAATCATGGTGATCCATACACTAAAAGTCATTATCTTTCAAAAATAAGATATAGAATGTATTACAAAACATCTAGATCGTGGCAGCCTCCATACATCAGGTTGTAGAAGTGGATTTTGACACAGGCTTCTGCCCTGGACTCAACTGTTCTACAACCGGCCCTGCTCAAAGGTGTGCACAGAAGGTTGCCACAACTTGTGTGTGGGGGTGGTTAGGGAGCTGGAACAGTTAATTTATTACTTCTTAAGTTTTCCTCACAATCAAACCAAAGAGGTGTGCATAGAGGGTCACTATAATTTGTTTGGCACGGGGAAATTTCTCTAATTTTCTTTACAGTTAAACATCAGAGATATGCAAAAAAGGTCACTATAGCTTGTGTGGGGCTGTGACAGTGTGGTCATTACTTCTTTAACTTTTTAGCACAAACCTCAGAGTTATGCACAGAAGATTACAATAGCTTGTGTAGGAGCAGTCTGCTGTCTGTTAGCAACAGGCTGGAATATATTACTGTGATTATTTTTTACTTTCCTCACAATCACATATCAGAAGTGTACCCAGGTGGCTGAGTTTAGGAGGGCAGGGATAAGGAGGCATATTGTCGATATGCATCTGAGATTGTTGTTGTTGTTTGTCTTTTTGGCTTTTCCCGGTTAGGGGTCACCACAGCGGAACTCCGGTCCACTAATGATTGGCAGTAGATTTTTAATGGTTCCGAGTTGCCAGCCCAATGCCCAACCTTCAGCGAAGGCACGCCCATTCATGCATGTCTTTCAGAGGCCACTCGACTACGGTGAGGACATGCAGACTCCATACAGAAGGCACTCCAGCTGTGAATCAAACAGGAGAACCTCTTGCTGTGAGGCAACAGCGCTACCACTGTACCACCGTGGCTTTGAGATTAACAAGTTAAAATAATTTTACTATATTCTGGTTGTCCGGTGGACATGTAGAAGGTATCTGTCTTTCAGAACTGGAGGTGAAGAGGCAGCTTTATGTTGTGTAACAGCAACAACTTGAAATACATGATGAATGAAACCTCTTATTCAGTCACTTTCATCCCGATCTAACATCAGAGGGATACACGATAAGTGACTAGCTTTTTTTTTCTTTTGACAGGAAAATGGATGCCATTCTAAGATATTATTCATGTATTTTTGCTAGCATTTATTCCTTCAATTTATTAGAAACTACTTTTTTGTCAACCTTGATCATTAAGCCTTGGACACAACTCGTTTCTTATTTGAAGGAAAACAATAAGACAATTTCTATACTTAGTCAAGTTTATTTGTCCAGGCCATACTTGTGGCAAAAGGCTGGGGGAAAAAAGCTCTAAAATGTACCTCATAGAATGTAGTACCCCATGGCTTTTGATGCCCAAGCAGCTTATTTCCTCCACGGTTATTACAGTATAGTCTTGGCCATGTATGGAGTGGTGAAAGGATGCGGGAAGAAAATGAAGAGAAAGAAGGGATTTCTGTCTTTAGCCACAATTTCTGTTCATGCTGTCTTTGGTTCAAAACATTTTTTTTAATAAAGCTCTAAAATGCAACTCAGATCATGACTTCTGGGGCACTGAAAACATTGGCTTAATTCAATTATTTCCTGCTCATTTATTACTATGCAGTCTTGGCCAGTTAGGATATATTTAAACAATGCAGTAACAATTTTTAAGAGTGCAATAAAGTATGATGAAACAAGAAAACAAAAGTAATCTGAATGGTGTGGCAAGGTCAGGATGGGGGGTAAGTAGGGGGCACACTGGTGGTATGCAGGGGGAGGAGTGGACAGTGGAGAACCCATTGAGTCCTTTTCCTAGGATTTCATTTCATTAAAGGCCAGAGTTAAAATATTCAGTACTGCCAAGGACTGCCCAATTTAAAGTGTTTTTCCACAGTATAGTACTGATTTGAAGCATCTGTTGACTTAAATGCTGTGATGCAATTCCCACAAGTGTATCCATATTTACTAGGGCAATTTTTTTAATATAAAGTTTTGTAAATGTTTTGTTAAAATCACAGCCCAAATAAATTTAGCAATTCCCTGTGTGATGTCATGTAAGGCAGATGTTCATTGACTTTAATGGAGCCTCATGCACAAAAGGCATCCATTGAAGTCTATGGGCATCTCTCATATTTTCCACTTAGTTGATTTCACTGAGGTTAAAGATTAATGCTAAACCACAATGTCATCAACATGAAAAAAAACAAAATTCACAAAGTTTCTTTTTTCCTTTAATGTCTGAAAACATTTGCCAATACAGTAAAGATGCACATTGGCACTTTATGCACCACATACAGTGATGTAACAGTAAGTGACAAAACAAAACACTAAGTACGTCACATAGCTTATCAACAAGATTTGTTACACTCTATAAAACATGTTATAACACTGTAACACAGGGGTAAGAAAAAAAATTTGAAATGCTTATGTTTTTTAGATTTCTGATACAACAATTCTTTTGATTGTATCATACACCTGGTTGCCTAATAAACAGTGTTAAACTTGCCCTTGCAGACACACTCCTCAAGTTGTTTAATTTAGGTTTAGCGCCTGGCTCTGTCTCTGCCAACTGATGCACATCATTAGTGATGCCCTTCCATACTGACCTGGGTAACTGCAGGCCTATCAGCCTTACAAGTCTCATTTTCAAAACCATAGGGAGTATCATAACTCACCTCATAAACTGTGACATCTGAACTCTTGTTAGACTTGACCTTCAACAGTTTACCTTTGTAAAGGTTAGATTCTGTCTATTTAACCTGGAAAACTTCTTCAGACAGTTTACAGAGGCCGTAAATGGTGGCCATGCAGTGCATGTGGGTATGCTGACCTGGCAAAGGCCTTTGACACCATTCCCCAGGCTGGCATAATACAAAAGCTAATTGCGTTAAACAATTAACCAATATCTGGTAAGATGGCTTGCAAACTGGTTGAAAGAGAGAGACCCAACACAGTACAAGATGCTCATGCCTCAACATTAAATATGAAAGTGACCAGTGGTGTCCCTCAGGGCTCAGTGTTCAGATATCTCCTTTTTGGTATTTACTTCTCAGATCTCCAAATAGACAGCCAAGACCTATAGCTAACAAAATTTGCAGATGGCTGCAAACTGGAGATTGATGTTAAGTCACCCTATGACACCTAACATCTTCTGAATGAACTCTCTCTAGTAAAGCACTGATGTATTTAAAATCATCTCAAACTAAATGTTAAAAGGTTTAGTATCATCACTTTTGGTACACAGTCTATCCACTCATCATACTCTACAGACAACACACCACTACAAAAAGAAAATGTTGTCAGGGACTTAGGTACCTAGGCTGATAACTCCATGTCATTTGACCATCATGTCACAGATGTCGTCAGGAAATCCTTTTACTTAGACCACATAATTGCCAAGGAAATATCATCACAGTCTAAAGAGGTAATAATGAACTTATACTCAGCATTGATAAAGACAGTTATCAAGTACAATGCCCCTTTGGGATATATCTTAATAATCAAATAATTAGTAAGACCCTAGAGGTTCCTAACTAAAAAGATCACAGACTTAAAGTCCCTGAGCAGGATAGGCTGGAAATTCTATGCCTTTATTCAGTGTCTTACAGACTTTTGAGGGAAGATCTCTAACTTGTTTACTGCACCATTAGAGACACAGTTGTTCTGGATCTCGAGTTTCCCTGAAAGTCCAATATCTCCAACCAGTACTTGAACCAGAACCCTTAAACTTCACCAACAGATAAATATAGCACAGTGGAGAGTAATGCTTATAAGGCAGCAACTCACAGCCTCTGAAATAATTATTTTCCTGCATCAGTAATATTTCCCAAACTGGAAGGTAAACGCTGGCAGCAGATTGTAAGAAAAATCCTTTATTGCAGAGTAAAACCAAAAGTGAGTGCTTTCGTGATTAAACAAACCACTTCATCAGACATAAAACAGTATAAAAAACAGCATCCATATATACAGAGACGCCAATTGCCAATTAATCAATAAATTAATAAACTAATAAATGAATAAAATTTCCCTCCAAAAAAATACAATCAATGGCCCAGTTTACAAAAACATGTTAAGTTTATGCGTATCTCCATACATTTAAAATAATGATGTATAACCATAGACTATTTGAGTCTTTTCAACCTTAAAACAGATTTAATAGGAACAGAATCATTAAGCCCCATATGTCTATGGGCACCAAGTCTCAAAATCCACTCTAATTCAATGTTCTCAGTGTTATAACTTATAGGTCCTAATCTGCCATGATTGTGTACAACTGATAAAACCTGAAATAAAAAAGTATGTTCACTGCCAAGCTCAAGAGTGTGCTTAGAAAGTGCGCTAAAAAGTTGGCCTGTCTATGTACAATAAATATGATCACAAACCCTGTCTCTTAACCTCCTGTTGGTCTTACCAACATAAAAACAAAAACATTTCACACAATGTGCTACAAAGATCAAATCAATCGTATTACAGTCAGCTGAGGGACGTAACTCCCACAGTCTACCAGTAACAGGATGCTTAAAAAATCTAGACTCATCCAGGTACAGACAATACGCACAAGATTAACATTTATGTGTACCTCTCACACACGTGACAACAGATCATACAAACTTAAGACAGCATAACATCTGTCTTAAATTCTTTCTATTCTTATAAACAAACATAGGAGAAGAGCCTACTGCCTTACTTGTTCTATAATCTACCAATAACATGGGCCAATTTATGTATACTATTCATTTCACTAATTCAATACCTTGGGTGAAAGAAAGAATTAAAGGTAGATGGGGTGACCTCTGAGGTAAGGAATTATTAGATGGAATCAACTATTCAGAATAATAGGGTCTCCCACATGCAGAACATTCTCTACGAACTTTCCTAAATGCTTGGTCAATCTCATCAGAGGAATAGCCTCTATGTGTAAAGGCATCTCTTAAATATTCCAACTCATACAAGAAACCTACTTCGTCACCTGACAGGCGAGACACCCTCATACCCTGTCCTACTACAGTGTTAGAAAATATGCAATGTGGGTACATACTTCCTCAGTGTAGGAAGGCACGTGTATAGCAATCCTTCCTATGCACCTTTGTCATTATTACACCATTTTCCATAGAAACTGTTACATCTAAAAAATTCACACTAACCATGGACCAGTGAATCGCAAGAAAGGACTACTACTATTCAATTCCTGAAAAAATAAATCAGGGACATACTAATTACTTTTCCAACAGATAAAAAGATCACCGACAAATCGTCGATAAAAAAACATTTTCCCATCTGTCACACTCGTAACATTCTGTTGTTCCCACTCCAGCATCACTATATTTGCATAAGAATTGGTGCAGCTGGTGCCCATGGCATGTTAAGCACTGCAGTTCACTACTTTAAACCCAAATTAGATGACTGGATGGGTATCCAAAAATTTAGTTTGGGATTGACTGGTATGGTCATCCCAGATAAAGGCCTGATGGAGGGTACTGACAAGGCATGAATGGTCAGAAGACTAGCTGGCCTTGTAATATCCATGAATGTAAACTGTTTTCATGTTATTCCCCAACAGCTTGTCAGGAAATGTCTGCCTACCTCATAATGATGCTGAATTGCATAAAGTAGATCTAGGAAAATGAATGAATAATTAAATGCATCAACATGATTACTACCTTGGAAGTCAGTCAAGCACCAGTATAATGTACCTCTGTGACCAGTTCTGGTGAGTTAAAGGCAATAAACACACAGGTCTGTGCCAACTTATGGGAATCATACATACATCGAACGGTTGAAAGGTATGTTCTAAAAGTAAAGCTTGATGTACATGAATGTAATGTCTTATTGTACTTGTGTAAATTGTTGTCTTTACTGCTCTTGAGTCTGAGTTGTGGCTAAAAATAGTCAACAGGCAAGTCCACTTACCTAGCAAACAAATTGTAATCAATCAATAAATAAACTGTCCAGAATTTTGCAGAACATTTGATTTAGCTTCATTTTTTTGTCTTGTCCCTCATAAAATGTTTAATTTTCTGGTAAAACACTCAGGATCATACTTCTGAACTCTCCAGAGTTTCACCGAATGTCCACACGATTGCTTTATATTTTTGGTCTGTTCCAAAGAAAATTTGTGATTTTCTAGCAAACCATTGTGGATTGTGCTCACTAAATAATGAAACATTTGAGTTGAGACTTCGTATCCTTCAGAAACTGCATGATAATGTAAAACCTGTTATTCTAACAGCATTCTAAGTTTATAAGATGAATATTTAAAATCTGTCCTTGATTTTGGTCCATCATGCCCCCCATTATTTGTGGCTTTGTCTATAATTGTTAAGCAAAGGTTGAGAATTCTGTTGAGGATTACATTCAGTCACTAATGCCAAAAATGAAAGCTTCATACTTCTGTGGTTCCAAATGCCTGTTGCTGCAAAACCTGTTCTATTTAATTTTTAAATGAATTAGTTGTGTTTAATAAATTTCCCTGTTTTCTGAGCCTTCACTCTCCTGTTATTTTCTCCAAAATTCTTGAGAAAAGAAATTATCAGTATGCGTCAGAAACATTCGCACAAGCATTTCCATGACAGCCACAAACTAGAGCAGCTGGAAAAAGATGATTTAGTACTCACATCATCTTTTCCCAGCTGTCTGAGCTTGTCTTTATCTTAGAAACACCAGTGCAAATGCTACCATGTAATCACTATTCTGACAGCATCTTCAGGGCACATTGGGCAGCTGTTGAAATTGTGTGGGCGGTCTCACCCCACCTCGCCCTATAGTTCTGGTGTCCATGTTTATTTCTTTGACTCAGTACTAGGGTCCTTAATTGAGACAGCGAGAGCTGTCTCAATAATAAAATGAAATCCCCAGGCATTGTCGGAGCAGACCTTTTTCACATTGCGACTTAAAAGTTTGAGTGACGACATAGCATAACAGTTGCCAAAATTCCAAAAGTAGTCACTCTGAAGATATCAACTGGTTATGATGATGTAAACTAAGAAAGCAAATAACTAATGAAAGCTAAAAAAACTAAATTCTGAGTAGCCAGGTACAGATGTGTATGTGCTTTTATCTAAATCAGTTTCTGACTTCTTCAGAAGAATAAAATACATTGTTTAAAGCCTCCTTTTCTGTACTAAGAACAACATCTGATTCTGAAAGCAGATTACTGTTTACCTTGAGGCATACACAAAACATCAACAAAATTACATTTTTTATGCTAAAAACGGATTTATCATCCCAAAATTAATAATTTAATCATATATTACAGTTTGGCAGCTCTGTTTTAATAGACTTGAAATCAAGATACACTCCTTTAACCTTGGAACATTTTCTGCATTTTACTTGAGGTGACCCCCACTTCACAGCCACAGCACATTACTCATGTGTTACCATTATTCTACCACTGCCCCTAACTTCATCTCTGCACATTACTGCACTAAACACCCCATCCCTAACAGTAATGCTAAATATGACATACAGACACAGATGTCTATGTACATATACACACACACAGATATATCCCCTTCCCTAGCCCTTAGTCGAACCCTAATCTATGAACACTCATTCACACACACTCAACCAAAATGATGAAACTTTCATTATAAACTAAACGTTTGGGATTAGTACCCAGTCCTTCTTACCTTACATGCAATGTTCATTACTTCAAGTATTGCTGCCCTGACATTCTGAACAGTCCACCAATTCTTACAACAAAAATTCACTTACAAAGGGTAAATATGTCCAAATGAATTTTAACCATACAGTGTGTGTGTGTGTGTGTGTGTGTGTGTGTGTGTGTCTGTGTGTGTGTGTGTGTGTGTGTGTATATATATATATATATATATATATATATATAGAGAGAGAGAGAGAGAGGGGGGGGGGGGATGGATAGCATACCTCTCAACTGTCCAGATTTTTGCCTCATATTTTTAGGAATCTTCCTCATAAAATTTGTGTTTTTCTAGCAAATCATTGAGGATTGAAGTCAATAAATAATGACAAGCATTTGAGGTTCACTCTTTACGCCCTTCAGAAAAATGCATGCTAACACAAATCCTGTTATTCTAGCAACTTTCTGAGTTTATAAGAGCAATATTTAAAATATGTCCTCATTCTGAGGCTTTTGTCCCCCTATTATTATAGGCTTTGCCCAGATTTCTTGTGATAAAGGGTTGAGATAGCTAGATAGCTAGATAGCTAGATAGATAGATGGATGGATGGATGGATAGATAGATAGATAGATAGATAGATAGATAGATAGATAGATAGATAGATAGATAGATAGATAGATAGATAGATAGATAGATAGATAGATAGTAACATATTGTGGAGGTTTTTGCCAGAGTGGTGTATAAAATGATTAAATTATAGTAAATAACTATTTATAAAATTAAACTTCTGCTTTAAAGCATTATGTAAATAGTTGGAAATAGAACTGTAGCTTTAGGAAGGTAGATAATGTTTTGTATTAGGCAGAGGAGAGTCCTGCACGGTTCAGTTAATAAAATCTATTGTGCCATTTTTGGTTGCTATTCTGTGGTAAGGAAGAATCCCTGTAGACTATACTGAGAAAACATGGCTATCCTCTAGTGAAGATATCCAGAGAGGACAATCTCTACAGGAAAGTGTCTTTATATGATTGACCTTGATTCCTGTTTTTTAGCAAATAGAAAGGCGTTATCGAACTGTTTGCCTTTTTGTGAGGATCCTGGGACTTAGAGAAAAAGTGCTTGTATAAGTTTTCTTTTCTGTACAGAAATTTATGTTTATTTTGGCACACTTGGTGTGAGAAAGAGACTGCATCACTCCTTTTTTATTACAAAATAAAACTGTGCATTCTTGATAATCCTTGGACATTTTTTGCATTAATATACCCCTTTGGTGGATACAGTGTGCATATTTTTCATTTATCTTTTATAGCAAAAGACCTGCTTTAACTTTTTTTTGTTTTGCTTAATGAAGTCAAGTTGTTTGTGCAAATTTACTCCATGTATAGAGAAAGCAGTCCTATGCTGTTGTGCACTGGCCAAACCTATGGTGGTTTGTGTGTGTGTGTGTGTGTGTGTGTGTGTGTGTGTGTGTGTGTGTGTGTGTGTGTGTGTGTGTGTGTGTGTGTGTGTGTGTGTGTGTGTGTGTGTGCTATATTGCTGGTGCGTAGAGTGCACCTATACCATACATTCCAAAACACCAATATAATCACAATCAAACAGTTCTTACAAACCATAGCTGCTACCAGTGAAGGTATGGTGTCCATTGTCAGAGATGTATCAGTAGTCCCACAATAAAAACTGACCACAGAGGAAGACTTTGAGGTATCCCTGGTAATGCCTGAGTAGTGTGTTCAGCAGGAAGGATGAGACAGAAGTGACTGGACTACAATTCTCTCAGCTCAGTTTACTAGGAAGCATTTAAAAGTCCTCATGGACATGGAAAGAACTGATTATCAGGATTATGTAAAAATGAAAAAGGCACTCTTAGACCAAACTGGTCTTACCTTTGAGACACTCCAGCTCAAATATTTTATAACCAAATATTTTCTACTAACAAAATTGTAAGATCTCAGTATGCTTCATGGTCAGCAAGCTATAAATAAAAAAATACAGATACTAGTCACTGGTACATTTAAAATGTTTTTTCTTGCTTCTTTTCAAAAGTGGGTGTTTCAAAGTGATTCTAGGACACTGAAAATGTTGTTGTACTGATAGAGATAGTTTAATGCAATAAAATGATGGTCAAAACTGAACAGCCTAGACTTATTGCAAAGTATGTGTCAAACTCTAGTAACAAACAGTAAGATCAACGGAAAAGGCAGTCTGCTTTAAAGTTGAGAAAAAGTGGCATATTAGAGTTTGTACTGTGGATGGTAATGTTGTGGTAATGTTGTCATACCTGTAAAAATTGTAACGAATGAAAAGCATGATATGAATGATGTTATGCGCATGCCATGTGATGAATCTTCTGCAAAAATATGAGAGTCAGCCTCTTGCTATTTTGGTAAAGTAAGGAAGTGCAATGTCTTTACTGATGGGTGGGAGTTGCATGGACTACAGGATTAGGATGGCATTACATTTCCAAAGCATACATTGCGTCACAAAATAGCTTACTGTCAGGATAGAAATGAAATATAACATCAGCTATTAGTGCTCAAACCTTTAATAAAACTAGTGAAGAGGATAACATAGAGACATTACAAGCAGGACACCAGGGAATGGTGAACTCTAAAGCAAGGATCCTAGGAATGTTTTACTGACCAGGAATAATAGAAGAACTTGAGAACTTCTGTGCTGGATGACATGAATACCAGAACACATTCAACTTTCAAAAAATCATTTTGTTCCAATGCCTTTCAAAGAGGTATCATTTGAATATATTGCTCTGGACATATTGGCTAACTGGTACAATTCAGCAATGGATTTGAATACATTTTGGTTGGTTATTTTGGGAATGCAACTAATTACCCTGAGGATATTCCACTATGAAAGTATAATGCAAACTCTATAGCTAAGGAATTAGCCTTATTACTTTTCAGAGTAGAGATTCCTAAGGAAGTACTGGCTGCTAATGTGTTAGTCAAGTACATGAAAGTCTTGAATTATGGCATCAGAGATGTGTAGCCGAGTGATGAGGATGTATAATAAGCATGTGGTCAAATTGCAACTGAGCATGTGAATATGCCAGCAAATGTGAAATGAGTGAGAGTGATTGTGTCTGAAAGTAATGACTGTGAGTGTTATGACTGATGAGCATGCCGTGCATGAAAGTGAAGGAAATGAATATGGTTGTGAGTGCAGTGATTGCTCTAGGCAGAAGTGCAAAAAATAAACACCAAAAATAAAACAAACTGATCTGACCAAACAGCTACCAGCCAGACTCAGACTGTACATGCTGGAAGCAATGGGATGCAAAGAGGAGGATGTTCAGATGAGCAATCCAATCTTCAGCAAAATAAATATAATTATATGTATTAGTGATCATCTTATCAAAAGAACAGTAACTATAAATGTAATCAAGATAAGCACATATGGTAATGACACATAATTATGTTTTTTAAAAACTAGAAAAAACACGGCAGCAAGGCAATGGTACACATAAAGCAACAAAGCACAACACTATAAATGTGTATCAATTATCGAAGGAAAAAAAAACAGTGTTTGTGGACAATCAATGTTTAAACTACTGGCAGGAAAGACACATATAATAGCAACCTGTGGTATCATATTAATGCAATATTAATGGCTAATGCTGCAGACAGAAACAAAGACATTCAAAGAGTTCTGCAGGAAAAGCTTACCTGATTAAAAACAGAGGTACACAAGTTTCACAGGTAAAATATGGAAGGTGGGTATGAGTAATACAAAAGGTATGGGCTAACAATGTCATGTGGTCCTGGGTGAAGACAGAGTTAAGTTGTGTGTGATAGCTCAGAGGTAGGTGGTCATACCAGAAGTTTCATGTCACTGCATTATGTAGCCTTACCATCCTCAGTGTGATCTGCCACCACTTTGGTGATGGTTGCAGCCGTCACACAGACACCTCATAGAATGTATCCTCAAAGTCCCAAAGTCCTGCTTCATGGTAAGTCCCTCCCCAAGATCAGCAGTTGTGATGACATGTTTACATAGTAACAACTGTAGACATCAGTACCAGGATTACATAATGTTCTGTACTATAAGGATGTCTGACAACAGATCATGGATGCCCCAGTAATGAATATGTTATCTTGGTAGCATGTGTATTCCAGGCTGCATACAGTAGCAGATGCTATAATTTTTTAAGCTTCCCACACACATAGTTATCATGGAAAAATATCAGTAGTGGTCACAGTTTTTGAGTAGACTGTCCAATAGCAGGTCAAATTGCTTTTAAATATCCTCCTCTTGGGTATGAAAGAAAGCCATAATATCTCTCTCTCTTTCTCTCTCTCTCTGTCTCTCTCACATGAGGATGTAAAGTTGAATCAGCACTATGGCATCCTGTTAGATGGTGCTCTTGCTCCATAGTACTCAGTTCTGGTGAAAACTGCATCCATGTAGTTGTGCTTAAGGAGAGGTATTGAGTGATTACCTTTTGTGCAGCATTCGTGAAATCAGAAAGGGTGCACTGAACAATGACACTGAGGTATAGTATCTGTCATTGCATAAATGTTGCTAAATGCACAGCATATACCACTTTGTGCTTATAGCTCATAAAGGATATCAGGCACGGCAGGTACTTCTTGGCACTATCCACCATCCCCTACCAAGCCACTGAATACAGCTGTTTGCAGATGGTGACTTTGGTTGAGTACATTCCAGCCATAAATAGCACCACTGACCCTAGCAAGTTGATAATGTTACCTGTTGTGATGATGTGAGGTAGTGCCAGCTATGCCAGAGGGAGTAGGGCAGTGCTTGGATATCATATACCAGCATAGCTAGCTGGAGTTTTGTAAAGAATTATATGCCATTTGTATATCAAACTGATTTGTACAGGAACTTGTGATGAAAATGCATTTGTAAAACTGCTTGTGTTAAAAATGTACCAACAGTGGGGCCTGCTGGACAGAAAAAAAATACACCTGCATGTCAGACTACATTGTAACTGTTGAAATTAATATATTGTAACAAAAGATACTAGGAGAGAAGAGGTTAATCTCAGTCTAGCTAACTTTGAAAAATAATCTGAAATTAAATTACCTGGTTTAGGCCATAAAGATTGTATCTTACACATCTGATTGTAGCCAGAGACAATATGTCTGTGAAAACCAGGACTAGGAATCCTACTGCATTGTCCTTATGGGTGAACTAATTGCTGCCCTGGTAGGGTGGAAGTTTTTGAAATGGTTTTATAGCTTCCAGATGCTATAACACATCTTAGCAAAATCCTATGTGTGTGTATTATGACACATGTGCTAGATTCTGGTTCAGTTTCTAGTAAATGGGGTAGTGTAGAACCAGAATCAGATGAACAGATGTGCATGATGTCATTCTGTGATCCAGCACTGAAATGAAATCTCAGGGCAGTCTGTTTATGAAAACTGACAAAGAAGGACAACACACCCACATCATCTTGCCTCGCTCTAGTAAGTGAACTAGGGAACAATAATTTGGAAAATATAGTGAGATTAGTTAAGTATTGTTCTGCATCTGTGTGACTCTTTCCATTTGTGTTATTTTTAATATTTCCTGTGACTGAAGTTCTGGTGTTGACTGTAAATTGAAATTTAGTGTTTTCATGTTCTTTTATTATTTATTATTAAATATATTTAAACTTTTCATTGTGTCTGGTCTTGTAAGACCCTTAGAGTAGCTGGCTTTGGAGTGCTCTGGAGGCAGTATCTACATTACAGTCTAGGCAGAGTGACATAGCTGGTAAATCTGTGCCCACCTTTCCCAGGTGTGTGTGTGTGTGTGTGTGTGTGTGTGTGTGTGTGTGTGTGTGTGTGTGTGTGTGTGTAAATCAAATCTCAAAGATTGTGTATGTCAGCTACTTGCAGCAGGGACACAGAGCACTGGTTTCTCAGAGAGGGTGATGGAAGACTTGTCTTGAAACACTCGAATCTATGTGTAGTTAGTGTGGAGTCTTATTTGAAGCCTGGTGAGAGAGAGGGAAACCCAGCCCCAGGACAGGCGTGTGTTCCCTGTGTGTTCTGCATCTAGAAATACTGTGCACATCTATTTTTGTTCTAAGTGAACGTTCTTTACTGGTACCAGTGGTGAGGATTGAGGCCCCTCCAGAGGAGGGGCATCAGACCTGTGATGCTAAGTGTGAGAACGGTGATGTTCCTTTTGCTGGCCTCTGCCAGCTAGTGTAGGAAGTTTCATAGGGAAAAAGTTAGAGTCAAACTCTTGTGATGCTGATATGTTGTTGGGTAGTTGACTCTTCCTCCATTGCCTAGTAATGCAGTGCCCATTCTCAATGGAGAGAGTATGTGCTGGGTAGTCTCTTGTTTGAGATGCTATGTGCATGCCTGTATTATATAGCTGGTTGTTTACTTTGATGTTATGGTTGCAAAACATGCAGCAGCAACTCTGCCTGACTCATCCTTAAATGTAATTTGTAGGACATGTTGGCAAGGGGTGGGTTTCTCAAGAATGTGTGCAGTATCTGCTGTTATTGTGATCACTTTGTCATAACTTCTGTCATTTATGTTCATCACATGTCTAGCAGAATCTTCTATGCTGCACACTCCTTTGCACATAGGTATCCTTACACAGTTAAATGAGAATTCCAGAGTTAGGAAGGTGTGTTTTCTCTCCCAGTACCCCCAGAGATCTCCTAGACACTTGTATGTATTTCAGCAGTATTTCCCTCACTGTCAATTTGTGTGACTATATAAATATATATTTTAGGCAAACCTCTGTCTTGACCCTTATACAAATGCACAAAGGGATGGTTGTTGTTGTTGAACAGAAGATACTTTACTGAACTTTGGACACAAATCCCTTTATCAAACTTTGACAAGTTTCTAAATTAATGACATCCTAGCAAACTTAATGGCATTATATTATTGGACTACAAGAAATATGTGATACTCTGCACCTTATCACACCTTTTTTCTGTTGTACCGCTCACCCCCTTAGCTCTAGAATCAGGGGCAAAGTCAAAAACTAATGGGGGGCAAGGAACTAAAATCAGGAATAGATTTAAATTTTGCTCACATAAACTTACTTGTTGGAATAACAGATTTTGCATGACTGGCATGCATTATTTGATGGATATGAAGTCAAAGCTTACATTTCTGTGACTGAATTTCTCACCTGTCTATTAGTCAGTCACAAACTGTATGAGGAATAAACCTCAAAAATGAAGCTAAATCAGAGACATTCTGTGAAATCCGGGACAGTCAGAGGCAATGTCTTCCATACTTGTGGTGTTGAACATATGTGGCTATAGGACTCATGGCAACTACCTTCCATGGAAGTTTGTATTCTTACTTAAAGTCATTACCATAGGCTGGATTTTTACTTTAATCCATGTGATGTCTTGGGGAAAGAATGCAGGTTACTGCAATCACTTCACTGCATGCTTACTGGCTTCATCACTGATATTTTGGCTCTACTTCATTTCAACAAGACTTAGGAAGTGAAAAAAAAAAGCTTAAATACAAACTAGGGAGCTTATTTTTGTCCAGAATAATGGATCAGCTGTTCCAATTCTTTAAGGCCATCCAGTTAAAATCCTCAGTGTACCACCCATAGGCACATAGGTTAGTACAATATTTTAACTAAGTATTACAGTTCATGATGAGAAACATTAGCACTAGCATCATGCCTTTTGTCTGCCATTGGAGAAGTACCATAAGCCTTGACAGGGTGCAGTCCATTTAAGTGGTTATATGGCAGGCACCCTTGTGGGCTATTAGTCACCACAATTTAATCTTGGGATGAAGTGGAAACCCCCATTTAAAAGCATCATAGAACAGTTTACCAACTTACAAGATATACTCTAAATAGTATTGTCTTTTATAAGGGAACACATGGAAAGAGTACAGGCTACCCAGCAATGGGTGTATAATAGGAATGTAAGGACCAAGGAATTCAAAGATCGAGACCAAGTTATAGTTTTGGGCCCCTCCATAAGAAAAAAATACTGACTGGAATTGCCCTTTTCATATAATAGAAAATTAAATGATTAAACTACAGGTCAAAACATTAAACATATGGATAAAAGAAGACCAAAAAAAACATATCATATTAACTATTATTATTATATTATTATGTAGAGAATTATAATCCTCTGTAGTTAGTCTAGCAACAGTAACTAATAGATCTGTTGAAGAAAGAAAACTTAACTCTATGTCTGTAATTTGGTTAAATGACACACTATCTGAGATACAGAAACAAGAAATGAAATCTCTGTTAGGAAAAAGTAAAGTGTTTCAGAGATACTTGGCAGAATACACTTGATTCAACACAATACTGAGGTCATTCATAGGGAAAAGGTTAATGTAAAACACAGAATACAGTGGACACAGGAAACTGTCAGCAAAAGGGAAATACTACAATTTTTCTAAGATGGGGTTAATAGAGAAGTCAAAAAGTGAATGCAATAGCCCCATAGTGTTAATCCCCAAGCCTGCTGGAACAATGAGGTTCCATAGTGACTTTAGGAAGCTGAACAGCATTTTGAAAATTTACAACTACCCAATGCCCAAGATTGATGAACTAACACAAAGGCAGATTCTTGACCATATTAAACTTAACAAAGTGATACTGGCAGATCCCTCTAAAGGGTCAAGCCAACAAAAGGCAGATTTTGATCACCAGACGGCCTATTCCAGTATATTCCTCTTCCCTTTAGGTTATATGGCACCTCTATAACCTTTCAATGATTGATGGGCAGAGTCAAAAAGTTCTCATCAAATATGCTGCCACTTAACTAGACAATGTAATAACATACTTATAGAATGCAATTGCTCTGCAAAAGTAAAACAGTATACATGGGTATACATGGGCTAATGTACTGTGATCCATTCCACTGCATACCAATAAAATGAATCTTTAAATCTAAAAATCTTAAATTTGATATCCATCAGAAGTATGCTGTCTCAAGTCAGACTAGTAGAGCCAAATAAATTGAAGTACACAAAAAGGCACACACATGTGAATCACTAAAAGTCCTAAGTCCAGCTCGGCCATAAGACCATGATGGATGCATGCATTATTGTCCTAAGTATGGATCTACATCATCCACTCACACACACATTGGCTCCATGCTGAACACCCCACTGAGCAGAATCTTGGTCTTACCTCACCAAATTCCTGTCTCACCACTCTCTATGAGTTTTAGTACCTTTACTGCTCACTTTCCTTCAGTAACTATATTGTAAACTGTGACACACATGCAGCACACACATTAATTTTGAGGGGAGGCTCATAATCTTTTTCCACGCTACAGCTTTCTTTCTGGGCTCTTGGTAGTAATCTGTCACCATCTTAAATGATCAAGCCAGGGATCTCCCACTTACTGTTTCACTCTTCATAATAAGCAAAATAACTATAGACACAAATGGTAATACATCATAGAGCAGTCTGTCCAGTTAGGGTGGATGCCAGTAGCTTGTCACCAGTTAGTGATAAATACCCTCTTATCAATTAATAAGTAACTACATAGATGACAATCCATAAACTTTTAAAAAGTAAATAAATTAAATTATTTTGCTTAAAACAAGAATTAGCTAAGTACTACAGTTAACAGTTTAATAGTTAAATATACAGAAAAATATAAAATTGCACATGGAAACAGAAAATAATCTTTCTGAAAAAAATGAATACAATAAAGGAAACATCTGTCTTCAGCTGTACCTTTGTTCTAGCTATTTCTTGTCTAAAATTACTGAATCATAGGATAATCGTTCTGAATTTCCTGACAGAGAGACTCGAGTACTGAAACAACTCTCATGCCACAGACTTCAGGGTAGCTTTTCTTCTCTTTCTTTTTCAGGTATTTAGTATAGGTATGTATTTTCCTACAAACCACAAATACAGCTAAGCAAAATATCACACTTCCCTACTAATGAGCTTGTTTTGTTTCTTGTCTTAGCTAGCTATCGCCATGAAAAATGTTGTAACTGCACGTTTACAACTTCTTAGCCTAGGAAACCTCACATATTCTGTAAATACAGGACAGAATAATTACAACTTCATATCGCATGTATAACTGGTTTAGTTACCAGTGGAAGGAAGATACCACTTCAATTACTATATATATATATATATATATATATATATATATATATATATATATATATATATTTATATATATTGATTTTGGTGAATTTTTTTATTTTAGCATATAAATATATATATATAGATATATATATATATATATATAAACGCATATATACATATACATATACATATTCATACATGCATGTAGTATTCTGCATTGAATGAATGAAATATCGATGTCTGAAACACTGATGCCTGAACATCAACAATAAATTGCTGACAGGCTGCAGTGCATACTTTGAGGATTCACCTCAGAACACTCAAAATAAAAAGCAAGTGATTTTTGCAAGGGGGCAAGCCCCCTCCCCCTCACAAGTGGAGAGATGCACCCCCACAACCCATGCTAATTATTATATGCACCAACTCCACAATTGCACAATCACTGGAATAAGGCTGTATTCCCCTAACTACATATGTTAATGACGTACCCCTGCAGACCATCGGTTTCTGTTGACCAGTGCCAAGTTTTGAGCATTTTGTTCAAAAGTACTAAACATATATATCTATATATAAATACACACACACACACACACACACACACACACACACACAAATATATATATATATATATATATATATATATATATATATGTATATATATATATATGTGGTTATGTTTCTTTACATTGCTGATGAACATTCATCAACATAAAATATGCTGTGAAAGTTCATCAGTGATGTCTTTCATAAAACACAAAAATAACTAAATAAGGTTATCTCAATGAAACAGATATATGAATTTCATGGTTGCACAACTGTGAAGAAAAAGGATAACTCCAGAAATTATATTACAGTCAAACTAATGCAGTTTGACTGTAATACAATTTGACCAATGCAACCCACTGACGAAACTTACCTCAAATCACTGCACACAATGAATATATATATATATATATATATATATATATATATATATATATATATATATATATATATATATACTGTATATGTGTGTGTGTGTGTGTGTGTGTGTGTGTGTGTGTGTGTGTGTGTGTGTGTGTGTGTGTGTCTGTGTGTGTGCGGAAAATATGCTTGAAGGAATGCTTTGTATTTCTTAAGCTTTAAGTTAATTAAATAGCATGCTTCTTTCCATCATTCATTGTGTCTTGGAGGTATTTTGCATCTTTTTCAAGTCACCAACCAAAGGAGGCCTTCATTATGTACACTTTCAGCTATTTTTCTTGATTTCTACCGTCATTTCTGTCATATGAATAAGCATGTGAATTCGGTATATCCACAAAATGCTTCAGACAGAATAGGGCCTTGCCAAATCAAGTAGCATACTTGTGTAAAACAACTGCACTTAGATACTTTAAATTAATCTTCTTTTTTCACACTTTGTCTTATTTTAAAATATTTGACTGTAGACGGGGCATTTATAATGAATAAATGATGAACAGTTCAAAGGAATTATGGGTTTTAAGAACTCCACCTCTTGCCTGCAGATTACGTCTGCTTTAGCTCTACATCTAGACTTGTCAAAAGAGACATAGACACATCAATGAGCTGTGATTTAGTGAAGTACGTCTGCATGGGATTATTTCCGAAAGCATTTGGTGGTATGAAAATGTTCTGAGTTTAATATCATCTTAGATGTTGAGATCAGAAATGGTTACTTCTTTCAGAACAGTTCTGCAAAATTCCCAGGATGAACTCATTTTCTTTTTGTCTCTGTGACATATTTAAATTATGCAGTCATTATCTGAGTTGTTTCTTAGCAGAATGAAAAATTATCTGACAGAAGGCTGAAACAGCTTTTCAGTATTTCCCATCAATACTGTTTTACTTCCTCTGAAATAGCATACTCAGTGGAAAAGAGGATTTCTGTTTCTAGGAAATGATTGGGTCAAGCCACTTAAAATTCAATTGATGCCTTAAGAGCTTTAACTGTTATTTTAAAGTGAAAATAATATAACACTTGAGTGTTACTGGAATTCTCCAATATGAATGAAAGCAGTTTTATAACTAATGTTGTGGCAGTAATATGTATGTTTCTAGGAGCACAAAGTATCACACACAGACACACACACAAACACGCATGCACGCACTCACACACGCACACAAGCATACACACACACACACACACACACACACACACACACACACACACACACACACACACACACACACACACACAGTACAGGGGCATACGGAGTAAAAAAGAACACTGTTTATAAGTTATATCATCCATTGCCCTTAACCTTGATATTATGTCAGAAAGGATTAGTTCATAAAAGGTGATTTACAGTGGTTTCAAAAACAACTGGAAATTGCTTTCATGTTCATGATTCCTTGCATGAAGTAGGTACGTCCAAACCACAGCATTACTTGTAGTTTTAATGAGATATTATTCCATGGCATGATTTGGACTCTGTTGACAAGTACATTATGGATTTTAAACACAAACACAGAATGATTTTTTTTTCTCCAGAACAATACATACTAATTAAGAGTTCTGCCAGTTTAGCATTCATGGGTCAAGGGGTGTGTTTCTTTCAGAATGATCTTGTTACTGATAGGTATCTCATAACTTGGAGTTTTTCTGGATAGTAAATAACATGTATGGATAGTACTTTGTCTTCCTAAAAGGCTGAATCAGATTTCAATGAGTATTTTCATATGTAAAGAATAATGCCCAACAGGGTGAGCATTATGAGAAAATATCAGTTGCCCATGAATGTAGTGAAGACCAGTGTTGTAGCAGATGTCCTCCCAATCCCTGGAAAGTTCATTATTTCTTTAGAATGCCCACCAAAAGGGCATTTCTATGCTTAGAAAATGGCTTCTGTGTTTGTGTTTGTCGATGCATTGTCATTTATTGCACTTCTTTGTGGGTGTGTGTGTGTGTGTGTGTGTGTGTGTGTGTGTGTGTGTGTGTGTGTGTGTGTGTGTGTTTGCTTGTTTTGATAAAAATGCTTTTTATGCTGGAGATTACAGCATTTTTTAATTATATCTTTACTGAGTTAGTAGCAGGCATAGACACAGGAAATAAAAAGCTAAATACTGTACATGTCTGAAAGGGTCTTATACCAGCCCACTAACCCAAACCTAAACCATAAACATAAATAAAAATAACAGTTCTGTGAAATATTAGTAATGTACTAATGTAACATTTTTATTTGTCATTTAGGAAAACTCAACAAGTCCCTTTCAGGTGACTGGGGAGCACATTCTGGTTAAAGGCCATAAGACAAATTGAGGCTGAGGGAATCAAACACTGAGCTACAAGAAGAAGCTCATTAGCAGACTTCAGCTTAATACTCTGCACTAAACTGCCAGACTTATTTTCTTTCTTCACTTTCTGATTTCATCCATCCACTACCCATTTTTTCCCATATTTGCACTTGGGGTTGGGGTGTCACATCAACAGTGACAATCATCTAGGGCCATTGTAGTTCTTCCACAGTATACCCTCATACTCACACCTATGGCCAACTTAGAGTGTCCAATCCACCTACTGCATGTCTTTGGAATGTGGGATGATACAGGAGCAGCTTGTGGAAACCCATGCAAACACAGGGAGGACATGCAGACTCTGCACAGAAGGCACCCCAGCCAAGAATCAAACCGGAGAACTTCTTGCTGTGAGTTGACAATGCTATACTGTACCACTGTGCCACCCTATTGATTATGTCTGGAAAAAGAGAAGAAGAAAGACTGTTTTAGATATGTTTGTTGAATTTTATTTACTTTCTTGTTGCTATGTGTTGTTTCCTTATTGTTTTAAATATAAGAAAATAACTTAACTTAACAAGTAGGAGAAATGCTGCTTTACATGTTCTATCTGAAGATTATTCTCATCTTTAAGTGAAAAGTGACTACACAGTTGCTGTTTAGCCTATCAGCAAATTGGAATATAATATCTTCTGGATAGTAAATAACATGTATGGATAGTACTTTGTCTTCCTAAAAGGCTGAATCAGATTTCAATGAGTATTTTCATATGTAAAGAATAATGCCCAACAGGGTGAGCATTATGAGAAAATATCAGTTGCCCATGAATGTAGTGAAGACCAGTGTTGCAGCAGATGTCCTCCCAATCCCTGGAAAGTTCATTATTTCTTTAGAATGCCCACCAAAAGGGCATTTCTATGCTTAGAAAATGGCTTCTGTGTTTGTGTTTGTCGATGCATTGTCATTTATTGCACTTCTTTGTGGGTGTGTGTGTGTGTGTGTGTGTGTGTGTGTGTGTGTTTGCTTGTTTTGATAAAAATGCTTTTTATGCTGGAGATTACAGCATTTTTTAATTATATCTTTACTGAGTTAGTAGCAGGCATAGACACAGGAAATAAAAAGCTAAATACTGTACATGTCTGAAAGGGTCTTATACCAGCCCACTAACCCAAACCTAAACCATAAACATAAATAAAAATAACAGTTCTGTGAAATATTAGTAATGTACTAATGTAACATTTTTATTTGTCATTTAGGAAAACTCAACAAGTCCCTTTCAGGTGACTGGGGAGCACATTCTGGTTAAAGGCCATAAGACAAATTGAGGCTGAGGGAATCAAACACTGAGCTACAAGAAGAAGCTCATTAGCAGACTTCAGCTTAATACTCTGCACTAAACTGCCAGACTTATTTTCTTTCTTCACTTTCTGATTTCATCCATCCACTACCCATTTTTTCCCATATTTGCACTTGGGGTTGGGGTGTCACATCAACAGTGACAATCATCTAGGGCCATTGTAGTTCTTCCACAGTATACCCTCATACTCACACCTATGGCCAACTTAGAGTGTCCAATCCACCTACTGCATGTCTTTGGAATGTGGGATGATACAGGAGCAGCTTGTGGAAACCCATGCAAACACAGGGAGGACATGCAGACTCTGCACAGAAGGCACCCCAGCCAAGAATCAAACCGGAGAACTTCTTGCTGTGAGTTGACAATGCTATACTGTACCACTGTGCCACCCTATTGATTATGTCTGGAAAAAGAGAAGAAGAAAGACTGTTTTAGATATGTTTGTTGAATTTTATTTACTTTCTTGTTGCTATGTGTTGTTTCCTTATTGTTTTAAATATAAGAAAATAACTTAACTTAACAAGTAGGAGAAATGCTGCTTTACATGTTCTATCTGAAGATTATTCTCATCTTTAAGTGAAAAGTGACTACACAGTTGCTGTTTAGCCTATCAGCAAATTGGAATATAATATCTTGTGAGGTAATTTGAATAGCATAGCACAGTACTTTACAAACATGTATGCACTTTTCCATGAAGCACAAGTTTAAAAATGTTCTCAGGAGGAATCAGTTTGGTGGCAACTCCAAGAACTGAAAGACACACACACACACACACACACACACACACACACACACACACACACACACACATATATATATATATATATATATATATACAGTAATGCCTACCCCATAATTTCTTAATTTTGCTTGAAAGATGGTATGACTGTTGCCTTTATTTAATTGAATTTCTATTGTAATTTTGTATGTGTGTGAGTTTTATTGCTACGTTAATGTGGACTTGCACTTTTACAATAATTGTGACTGATCTTCTTACTTATTTTGAGATGGCAATTTTTTTTCTGCAGACATACTATTTCACATCCTATCCTTTTCTGCACTCTTTCATTTTCATTTTATGAGGTTTATGTTTTCACTTGCACCTGGAGGTTATATTTTACATTTAAGGATGCATTTTACTGTTTTTGATCAGGCAGTGAATTTAAATATGTGTTTTGCTTCTATAACTGTAATGTGTGTTTAATCTATGTCACAGTCCAGACTGCTGTTTTATTTTATTTGAAAGTTAGTAACATAGCTGAGTTTTTTAAACCAGTTTTTTCTTTTTGGGGGGGGGTGCATTTGTTGCTTATTTTAGCTCAATGACTTTTCAAGATGGCAACTTTTTCTGTTGCAACTTCTTCTGTGAGTCTTCTGAGTGGATGGCTAAGTGTAATTTTACTGCAATTTGTTTTTCAGGGGAGGATCACAGAAACAGCAGCCGTATTATTGCTCTAGTTTGTACAACTAGCTTTGGGGGTTCTAGTCTGGTGATTTTTCTAAAAGTGTTCATCCATTAATCTAGTGCTGTTGAGTCACATCCAACTCCTATAGAGATGTCATGAACAGCTGCTACCATCCACAGAGCTGGCTAGACAACAGGAGATGAGAAGTAGAACCACAAATAGACATACACACACACACACACACACACACACACACACACACACACACACACACACACACACACACACACACATTGTTAACAAACCTACAGATATTAGAGTCACCAATTCATCTATCACAACTTTTCAGGATGTGGTAGGAAAATGGGGAATCCAGGAAAACCCCACATTAACACAGGGAGGATATGAAGACCCTGCACAGAAGTCACCCCAGCTCAGAAATAAACTGTCTTGCTATGAGGTGGTAATGCAGCCCAGTGCATCACTGTTCCAGTCAAAAGTATAATCCAGTGCACAGGCTAGACAGCCAGTCACAAAGTTTTTATGTATCTAGAGTGATCAACCATATGTCAGTCAAATCAATTAACTTCAGATCCTAAAGTCAATAAGCATTAAAATCCACAACTCTTCTCAGTTTAAATACAATGCATTCCAGGATCACCAGATGTCAAATAATTGAAATCACACTTTGCAGTGATCAACCAAAGCTGAGCAACATTAAATAGTTTAAAAACCACAGTTAATGCATACGGTTAGCTATCAAGCAATATTTCTCGTTTTAAGTAACACTGCCTTATAAAAACATTGTTATATACATGAGACTACAGCATACATTATCCAGGGCAAATTGTATTGTATTGTTGTATTTTGTATTTGTTGTATTTGTTTATTTAATTTTTTTTTTTTTGTATATCTAAAGTATATAAAACCGCATTTTAGATTGCTGTTAAGTATGATCTCAGTAGGCTAAAATGGCTGAATATAATACATCTGACAAGGAGCTGTAGATGAAAAGTCTCTGATTGACAGAGAAGATGGGTAAAAGAATGTCAAAATAAATACTCACTTTTGATGTAGGGTAGAGGTATAAGGTTTAGAAAAGCAAATAGTAATGAAACTTTTCAGTGCAGTCTGAATTAACTTGCTACACAGATGAGGCATTAAGTTAAGCCCTGCATTTATCATCAGTGATTATGCATAACAGAGAAGCAGAAAGTTAGGGGAATTTCTGTAAACAAAGCAACTTTTTTTCTCTATATTCCACAAAATCAGACTGTACACACTGCTGTGATACTCACACAGACTGAAACTTGTCTGGTAATCTAGAAATTCTCCTCCCATTTCTAGATATCTTTATTCTTCTATAGTATATTTATTGATCAAAATAATGTGTCAGGAATCATGATACCTAAAAATGTCATGGAAAGGTTGCAATAAATTTCCAAAACAGAAAATTTGAAAAGTGATAAAACTATGTGTGAATGCAGGCTATCCATTTCAGTACTAGGGAGACCATAACATTGTATTAGTCATTATTATGAATTCTAAAGAGAAATGTTCAGTAGATGGGGCATGTCTCATGAAATTCACTTACACAAACAATCTGTGTTGTCAATCAGATTAGAACTTTGAATTATGGGTTACAGATTATGCAGAGCTCATGGGTTTAACCATACAAATGCATTTTGCCAGTAAGAATATGAACAATACAAAACATGCGCAGAAAATTGAAGAACTGACTGACTGACTGACAAGGTTATAAAAAAAATATGTTCAACACACACCTAAAGTAAGTTCCCACGTACAAAATAAGTGCATAATAAAAAATGCCCTTTTAAAAGAGTAATATCAGCTGATAGATTGTGTTGTGTAAAGATATTGTTACACATAAAAGCTTGTAAGGCACTCACTGATCAGGCTCACTGTACCCCACCCCTGCGTATGATTACTTCTGCTTAATTACACGTTATAGGTGTTGCAGGTAGCTCAAAGGGTCCATGTGCCTCAAGAGCAAAACTCATTTATTTAGAGGAAATATTACAGTTTTAATAGGGATATTGTGCATTGCACAAAGTCAAGGATAGTTACCTTTCCAAGTTTGTGAAAGTAGAGGATAAACCTACTCAGACTTGGACAAAGCCTCCAAAAGTCTAACCTTGGAAGGGGAATGCTGACTGCTTGCACTAACTGCATATTCTGATGGGGACTTGAGGTGGAATGCATTTCGTAACAAAATACAGTCCATATAAGGTGAGGTATGGATGACAGATGAGCAATGACCTGATTATGGCCTGCTCCCTGGGAAAACTAAAAGTGATAGATACTCCTCCTTAAAAAGCATTTGAGATACATTTGTTAGTGTGCAGTATGGGGTATGCACAGATAACATGCCAAAACAGATACAGGAATTCAATTCTACCCAAATTTGGGCTAAAATTATAATTACAAATGAAATAAAATGTCAATGTTTGCATGAAACTCTAGATACAGTAATAGATATTAGAGACTGTACATTGGTAACTAAAAGTACAAATAAAAAGTAGCAAAAAAGAATTTTTGTACACCAATGTAAGGTGTCCGATACTGAAGACTGGATACTAATGCACACGCCTTCTTCTGTATTGACTTTTTGTAGCAGGAGAAACAAAGAAACCTTGCTGCAGTAGCATGCTGCGACAAATGCATGCAAAACTACAAGAGGCAATGCTCATTCATGAAAATCATGTGCAACATCATACACTTTTTAGAAAGCAAGAGGCAAAATGTTACATGCTGCTGTTTATGAATTGCTCAAAGATATTTCCATGAAGTAGGAGTTATGCAAACTGGTAAAAATGTTTTTCCTCTCCTGATTACAGAAGACAGGCATGCTTATTAG
The DNA here is from genome assembly GCF_019279795.1 of Protopterus annectens. NCBI lineage: Eukaryota > Metazoa > Chordata > Ceratodontiformes > Protopteridae > Protopterus > Protopterus annectens. Next base: position 838,304,351 of record NC_056733.1, read on the forward strand.
ACAAACACCAAGCATGATAATAACAGCGTACTGAAAAGAGTTTTGCATTTAGACTTGCAGCAGAATGCAGATGTTGCACAATATCTCACAGTTACTGTAATCTTTATGTCCACTGTGAAAGTTTATACATTCGGCAATCAGCTCTGCAGTATATAGGTTTTGGACCTGACCGTTCAATAGATATCATGGGATTGATTAGCTACTCAGGACTGGAAGGATCTAGTGAGGGAAGGATGCATGTGATTGGCCCATGTTTGCTCACCATCCGAGAAAAAGCTGTTGGTAGAGTCCAACCCACCCATAAAATCTCCACCTGGGAGAAGTTTAGGTACTGCACTTCTTGCAATTTGAGACTGAGTAAAATTCAGCTGCAAAGTGTTTGAGCACTCCAGCTGAAAATCTTGTGTATTCATAAGCACACACACATTGGGCCCAGCTTAGTTTGCTCTGCATGTTCCTTTCCAGCCAATGGGGTGGGAATTGAAGAATGTAAGAACTTCCTTCTAACCCTTTCAGGACAGTATAGCAGTTTACATACATACATGCAAGGCACTATATGGCACTCTGATGAATGAAGAAATTGACATGGCAACTTAGAACGAAGACTATCTCTTGCCTCCTTGCTTTGACAAACACAGTGTACTGTCTTGTCTTTCACATTGCAAGTTAATAAAGACAGCTTCTGACAGAGCAATTTTAGCATTCCAAAACTACAAATGAGCTAAGAAAAATCTTGTATTAAGTATATTTCCAGGGGAAAGTTACTGCTCTCAAAGCACAAATAATCTGAATTAAAAGAAAGTTTGACATTTATACAACCTTGTGTTGTATAAATTCTTTTTGACATGTAACTTCTTTTTGGAATGACTGTAATTGCAATTGGAGATTTTCTCTTCGGGTCTCCACTGGAAATACCATTGTCATGCATGGCATCTCTATAGGAGCTGGACCAAACAGGTTAACAAATGACAATAAATAAATAAAATGAATACATAAAATAAATGGAATGTTTAGACCTAGACTTTAAATTGTGTTTTCCGTGGTAGCACTCTCAGCCGTGGTATAATAAACAATTAACTGCGGAACTACTGAATTAGTATTGAACAGCATTCACCCATATATGCTTTGGTAAAAATAGCGTACAGATGTGTGAAAGTATTTGCAGTAAACACAGACATTAGAAAAGTAGGATAATCACTGCAGAACATTCACAAAGTGAACAGGATTAGCCCTAGGCACATGTCAGTTTTCCAGCCAGATATGGAAATCAGTCAGACATCCATACCTGTCAACCTCTCAGTGCAAGAATTCTGGACAAAGTCAGAAATAATTGGTGGACAAAGGCCCAAAAATAGAGAAAGATTTTAAATATTGATCCTATAAACTTAGAAAGTTGCTAGAATAACAGGTTTTATATTATTATGTATTTTCTAAATGATATGAAGTCTGAAACTCAAATGTCTTTCATTATTTAGTATTGTTTAGTTGTTCAGTCCTCAGTGATTTGCCAGAAAACTGCAAATGCTATGAGGACTAGACCAAAAAAGTATGAGGCAAAAATCTGGATATTCTGCAAAAATCTGGACTGTTGAAAGGTATGCAGACATCCCACTCACCAGGCTGAACAAGGAGAAAATTACAGTCAGCTGCCTGTCGGTACCAGGATCTGCCACATAACACATGCACTCAAGTCACTCCACAACAAGTACAAATACGACTCTGTCATTGTCCATGCTGGAGTGAATGACTTGAGACATACCTCCTTGGACTACATGAAAAGAGACATGGAAGAGCTCTTGGATCATGTGACCCAGGCAGGTATGACCCCAGCCCTGAGTAGCATCCTGCCTTCACCCAGAATGATACCACAGTATAAGGACAAAATGATTTAACTTCAACAATTGGCTAAGCTTCTGGTGTCATTCAAACGGGATCCAGTATTTGTCTGCCTGGGAAGACATGATCGACAAACAACGATGCGTTGCCAGAGATGGTCTGCACCTGTCACCCCTGGGATTCAGGTTACTGGCTAAATCTCTTGCCACCCCTATAGTGCCTTTTTAGGCAAGTTTCAAAGGATAAAACTACCACCGTAACAGATACAAGCATGCAAAATCTGAAGGTAATGCTACTCATTGCTAGAAGTCTAAACCTCAAAATGCACTCTCTCGAGGCACTCCTGAAAATGGAGAACATCGATATCTGTGCAGTGACTGAGACCTGGTTCAAGGTTCCAGAGAGCACCCCTGCAATACCAGGCTACAATTCTTACCACACCTTTTGGCCACAAAACCAAGACCGAAACACTAAAGGTGGAGGAGTGTCCATATTCATCAAGGATATTCACACCTCCAGGCTAGTTGCCCAACACAATGCATCTGAAATTCTCCAGGTGCAACTAACCCTAGAAAAGACTGCAATCCAAACTGTAGCTTGTTACAGATCCCCCACCATACCCCAAGATTCTCAGTATACCTTCCTAAACATACTGAAAAATATTAAGATACAACCAAACACCCTAATACTGGGTGATTTCAACTACACTGCCATTAATTGGGAAAACTACTCGGGTACCAATTACTTTTCCCAACGGTTCTTGGAATTCATGACTTCCAACGCCCTGGATCAGCTAATCCATTGTCCCACCAGGGGCTCCAATATCCTAGACCTGGTCATTAGCAACATGGGAGATAGATGCTCCACACCAGTGGTCACCCCCTCATTGGTCAGGTCTGACCATAAGCAAATCACCCTTGACATCCACATCCCACCCCCACCCCCCCCCACCCCCCAATAAGGAAACCTCCTTAAAAAACTTCTCCAAAGCCAACTTCATGCTACTGAAGTCAGAAGTGACAAACTTCACAACACCCACGCAGACGGGATCTGGACGTTCGGCTGCAGAATCCTACACTAAGGCACTGTACGAGCACATCCACTCGTGCATGAATCGTGCCATCCCAAATAGAACCAAGATGATCTTCTCCAAAAAAAGGAAGCCAATCTAGTGGTCCCCTGTTATAAACAAACTATACAACAGAAGGAAGAAACTGTTGCAGAAAAGAGGAAAATCCCAGGATGCAATAAAATCCCTCACCAGCCTCAGTAAGAAGCTGAGATACCTCATAAAATCCTCAAAAGCTAGTTACAAAAATAAAATTGCCAAAGATTCCAAAGACAACCATAAGGCATTCTATAGTTATGTCAAGAATCTAAATGGCAATGCTCAGATCTGCTCTGAGCTACAACAGAATGGCATTAAATATACTGAGCCCAAGGATATTGCCAATATCCTGGCAGATCGATTTAGTGCCAACTTCACCCTCCTCTCACCCCCTAAAGGGCCCATCTCAATACCAAAAGATTGCCAAATTCCGATAATCACAGCCACACAGGTAGAAATAGCACTCTCCAAAGCTAAGAATGCAACATCCATGGGACCAGATGACATCCCAGGCTGTGTACTACATGAACTACAAAATGAACTGGCACCCCACCTGAGTGTCATGTTTAATCATAGCCTCACCTCAGGCTTCGTGCCCACTGAGTGGCACACAGCTACAGTTATACTGCTCCACAAGGGAGGATCCGCCTTGGATCCCGGAAACTACCGTCCCATCAGTCTGACAAGCCTGATCTGCAAGAGCATGGAATGCATTATCATGGAACTTATAAACAAAGACATTGGCAACCTTCAAACACTGGACCCCACCCAGTTTGGGTTTGTGAAAGACCGATCTTGTCTCCTGAATCTGATTGACTTCTTCGAATCGGTCTCCAGAGCTGTGGATGAGGGTAAGGCGGTCAACACAGCCTATCTGGACCTTGCCAAGGCCTTCAACACCATCACCCACTCTGGAATCATAGATAAACTTACTAAGCTGGGCATAAATCCCTACATCACTCGATGGGTTGCCAACTGGCTTACTGATAGAACCCAGACTGTAAAAGTAGCCGACTCCAAATCCAGCTCCAGACAAGTGACAAGTGGAGTACCTCAGGGTTCAGTCCTGGGACCACTCTTGTTTGGCATCTACTTCTCTGAAGTACAGGCCAACACTAAGGGACTCTGGCTAACAAAGTTTGCAGATGACTGCAAACTGGGAGCCATTATTGAATCCCCAAATGATGTGGATATTCTACAAAAGGGCCTTACAGAAACAGATGCCTGGTGCCAGAGCCATGGGCTCAAGCTTAATGCCAAGAAATGTATAGTTATCCCCTTTGGAAAAAAACATGTACCCATGAACTACCACATAGGTGGCAGGACACTAAACATTGAAAGTGTGATGAGAGACTTAGGGACACAAGTGGACAGTGGTCTCACTTTCAATAACCACATCGCCACAACAGTCAGGAAATCCTTCTATGTGGCACACCTCATCACTAAGGGATTTTCATCCAGAAAAAAGGAGGTCATTGTCCCACTTTACTCATCCCTCATTAGACCCATTATAGAGTATAATGCCCCATTTGGTTTGTACCTCACAATACATCTTCAACAGCTGGAAAGGCCACAGAAATACCTCACTAAAAGAATTACAGGCCTAAAGCAGATGCTATATGCTGACCGTCTAAAAAAACTCCAGGTATACTCTGTGGCATATCGTCTACTCAGAAGCGATCTCTGCTTAACATACAAGGCCATGTCAAACCCTGAGCTGTTGGACATGCTCCACTTAAAGAAATCCCAATCCCTCAGAGCCGCAGGCTCCAGGGATCTAAACCTTCTCATCACAATGAACAAAACATGCTGGAGGGATAGGTTCCTGACCCAGAGACTCCCCATACTCTGGAATAGACTGCCCATACATGTCAAGCAGAGCGCCTCATTGGCCCTCTTCAAAAGGAAGCTTGATGATTGGATGGGAGATAGGAAATTCACCCCGGGGATCATGTCAGTTGCCCTGCTAGACAGAGGCCCAGAGAAGTAAATATTGTGGGAAAAAATTTCCAGGGAATTTTTATGGCTAGGCTTGCATAGGCCTTAGGGCCGATAGCCTAGTACCAACCTATGAACCTTTGTGGTGAAAGATCACTTTCCATCCTGTGGATGTCAGCAAAATGTGAGGATTTAAAAATGCAAGTCAGTTTGTTTTTAGGTGGTGAGACATAGGTAGAATACTGCTGCCAACAAATATAATTTTTTTTTCAGTCTGAAGTCTCATAAGCTAAGGGATTGCCTCCACCAATGCACCACTCAGCAAACATGATGTAAGTATGAGCTCCATTATAAAGGAACAGTACTATATAACACTGACCGTGAAACTATGCAACCCATTAACGTTAGGGATCCACATATGCACTTTAGCTCAGCAACATCTGTGTATAGCATAAAGAACAAACCTACGACCTGGGCAGTAATAATAACAAGGAGTAAAGGGGCTCCTTTTGCAGAAGCCCACTGTTTAAGCATATATTAATTATGGTGAGTACCGTTACACAATTGTTATGTCATATTCATTGTAAAAAATATTGTTGCAGTACATCCATCAACTGAATTGTTCATTATCAAGTCATGTGAAGTCTGACCCTGAAAATGAGTGGATGGCATTATCATGCATTGTTAATACTGCAGTGTGAACAACTGACTTACTTCTAGACTTGGATATCCAACTGAAGGTGCTTTAACAAGGTGTGTATAGATGTCCAGGTGGCAACTTCACAAATACTTCGGGCATAAACATTCTTGAAGAAGGCAACAATGGCAGGAGTTTCCAAGTAGTGTGTCCTCATTTGCCCGGTCAGAGATTTGCCAAACTTGTCACTGCAGAAGCTAATACATTTTGCTAATTTATTTTAAAAATGTTAGCGGTTCAGTTTTGAAGCCCTTAATTCTAGTGGTATAACAGTCATATATGCACATCCACATTTGTACAATCCTCTTTCCTTTTTTAGTTGGATTTTAGATAGAAAACTGGTAACTAAATGAATTAATGGATAGGTCAGAAATCACATTATGCAAGAAGAGGTTCATTACAACCTACAGCTCAAAGAAAATTCTGGCTTTGAAAACTGAAAATCTTCTAAGATAAATAGGTCAGCTGTACTAGCAGGTTGAAAGGGAAGCAGAGTCATTTTCTCTGTGACAAATTTTCAGTCCCAGACTAGAGATAAGGGTTCACTAGGAGCCAGAGATGAAGGATATCTTCCTTTAAGAAGCAAATAATGTGTTATCAAAAACTGGGAAATATAACAAGATAGTGGCAGGGACAACTGCAGATGCATCTCCACCTTTATAGCAGAATAGGCCTGTGGACTAACAGTGTTGCAGAGCAGGGGTGGATGCCATGTCAGTAGCAGTCCCCCGAGAATTCTTTGATCTAGACTTGGAAATGTGCCACCATTAATATATTGCCTTCTAGTAGTGTGATAATATTTATCATTTTTTTTTTATTGCTGCTTTTTGATTTGACACGTTGTAAAACTAGGGAATATGGAAGAATTTGCTTTTCCCACAGCTATAGACTATGGACTTGAGTGAAGGATCTGGCCAAAAAATTCCTAACTTTATTAAAAGACATGTTCCCTCAGGAAAGCTTAAGGTAAAAGGTAACTCTTGTACCTGCATCACCACAGATGTCAAATCTCTTCTACTGGAAAGAGAAAAAACATGGCTTACCTGGTCTGATACTAAATACCTTTTCCTCATTTCAGGTGGAAAAGGAGGTGGTAAGCATAGGCAAGACAGACCAGTCTTTCTACAAAAAGCAAATTATTCCAAATGTTCTAATGTCAAACCTTCTCAAAACATAAATCACTCTGAAGAACTTTCAACACTTAATCAAGGGCAGTACTAATTCTGGGACATCTCTCCAACATCTGTATTTATCAACAAAAAAAGCTTGGCAAAATACCTTTGTTAATTGCTTTAATAAGCAACCCTTGAGTTCTGAATTCTGATAGTCACTAACACCAATTTATTGAGGAAAAAAAGAAAGATATTTAGGTCGTCAGGTTCAGATGATGTACCTAACCCCCCTCAAAAAAATAGCAGAAACAAAAATGGATGTTATTTTTTGTCTTGTCTTCGACATCTCTCAATGAGGGAACATTCCTAAGCCTATAGGAAACTGCTTATATAGTACAGCTTCCCATATTCGTAGGCTTATCACTGCCCCAAAATGTTAAATCTCTGTGTTCTTTGCCTTGTTACTAAACTGCATGAAATATTTATTTTTTTATTTACCATTTGTGGATTGGGGTGAGCATTAACCTAGGTGGGCTGTTTTCAGGCTTGACCCAAGAAAAGTGAGGACAGAGTAATAGTGCACAAATAAGTAGTTTACAGTACAAATTAAGTAAGATAAAGCAAGCAAAAACATTATACAACATCGCAGAAGTCTTTCTGTCATCGTGGGAGTATAACTAAATCCACATCTAGCATGCCTAAACATTATAACAACACAGAAGAAGTCTGTCTGTCTAATAAAGTAGGAATCTATCTACCAAAGTTATTTACAATTTGATTTATAGAATTACTGTGGGTTAATTTAGGCTGTAGTGACACACAGGATGATAAGCTGGATTGTGGAGAACAGGCACATAGCATAGTCAGTGAAGTACAACAGTGGGAAGTGGGTGCTGTAAAGGTAGGGAAATGGTATAGAGCAAGAAAAGAGAGATGGTGCAGGATAGAAAGAGGAGAGGCAGATAGGGATCAGTCTAGCTTGGATGTCTTAGCATTAAGTTATGAGGTGAACGTATGGAAGAAGGACAAATGAGTGTAAAGGACTCATGCAGTTAAGTTATACCTTATGGAGAAAAGCATTTACTAGCAGGTCTTGTGTGTAAAAATGTATTGTGCTGATATCTAAAACTGGGGGAAGAATGCAATGTGTCTTAGGTTATGAGAAGAAAATGAAAGGGTCTTTGTGTAAAAGTTTTTAAATTAGGCAGGCCAGGAGGAAATGCATCTTTCACTTAAGGGAAGCAGTTTTAATTTAATTAGGATTAAAGAGTGATGTTCCATTTGGGGTAGCTAATGTTATAAATGTACAGATTTTATTGCAAAGTATTTTCAAAGGTGGGTGTTTTTTTTTTTTTTTGTGGTTTTGACAATAATAGGGAAGCAGTGGTTCATACTGCAATATTAGCTGTGGTAGGAGAATCCCCTTTCCACTTGTTAGTCTACCTTCTGGTAACAGGAAGACAGGAAGGGTAATATTCTTTTGTTCAGAAAAGTATTGTATTTACTTTAGATTTAGTATATATACCTATAGATCTAAAAGCATATGTATATGTACATCTATATGTATAAGCATATGTATGTATGAAATTATTATTATTTGAATTAGTATTTAAAGTTTTTAACTATGGAGCACTTTTTGTATAGATCTAAAGAAGCTGTAACAGTGAAAGCGCTTATCTGATTGCGCTACCGGTGCTGAATAAATTTTTAAAAAGGAGTTTTCCTGCTTGTGTTTGCCTGCTATTGCTCCATTCTTGTTAATTCTTTTTACATTGGACTGTTATATATACTCGTAACGGAGCATTTACTGGAGTGGCTTGCGGTGTTTTTTGTGGTGTTAATTTAAAACTTGTATTTCAAATTTTACAACAAAACACTGACTGCAGATTTGCTAAACAAAATAATTCTCACATTGAAAACATACTTAGCATGAGAAACAATATCTACCATTGAAACTCATATTTATTGAAATGCATCTGGCAACCCATTAAACTACAAGAGACGAGATGGAATTCATAGTCAAACAGCATAGAGTGAAGCACTAATTTGTGGATATGTGAATGGTACAGGAATTCAAAAGCCAAATGTGTCATGCATTTGTTAATAACCTGAGACAATCCATTTGTCCCCAGTATCCCTTTTCATTGACAGCCCAGGACCACTGTTGTGAGGTGACTTGGTCAGAGTCTCACAGTAGACAAATGAAGGCTGACAGACTCAAACCATGTATTACAGGAATGTCATTAAGAGCTCATAGCCTTACACATCTACACAAAGTACCAGACACACTGCTGCAGCACAACAACATGCGTTTCACACCCATACGCTGCAAAAAACAAGCTAAATCAAAAATGTGTTCATAGTTAAATATTAACATTAAACTCACAATGTTGTACAGTTTATTCACTGCTAAATAATAAAAACACTGTCAACAGACAACAAAACAAGGAAACCAAGGATTGTACCCTAAGAACATGGCTCATATAATGATGCTCCTGTTCAATCAAATCCTTCCTTTATACCATAATTACTCTACGATGCAGGATCTAAGCATGTATACACACACATTCACATACACATACACATACACACACACACATACACATACATATATACACATATGCATACACATACAGACAGACACACACACACACACACACACACACACACACACACACACACACACACACACACACACACACACACACACACATTCACTCATAGGTATGACCATTAATGATTGTGTACACCTCAAATTTTTGCTTGGAATCAAATGAATGAACAAATATATAAAGAATGACCAAGAAGTGCATTTCAGCTTACAGTACAACCATTGCACCCCTATGCTGTACCAATGTTTTAGTACAAGAATCTGAGACAAAGACCCAAAATTATGAAAAGATTTTAAAGACTGGTCTTATAGGTTCATGTGTATATATTATGCTAACAATCACCAGAAACCTTATAAGCCTAGCCACAAAACCCAGCACAACTCAATTCCATCCCCTTATAACATGTGTGCCTTAATTAGGGGGGTATGTTTGCTAGGAGGGATATGTTAGTTAGGAGGTTGCTAAAAAGTTATGTAGGGGGTGTGTTAGTTAGGAAATGTTTACTGTCAGTCTCTGTCTATAGGAGACATGGGGTCAGCCCAAGGATGAATTTATGATTACACATCCAGTGTTAGTTAGGGAATGTTTATTGTTGGCATCTAAGAGACATGGGGGCCAGACCAGGAATGAATTTGTGATTTTCCATCCAATAGTTAAGGTCATGTTTGAATAGGGTTAGAGATGCACTCTGCTTCCCATGGATGGGGAGCCTATTCCAGAGCATGGTAGTCCTTTGAGTCACATATCTATCTCACTAGGATGTTCTATTTATGTTGTAAACAAATTTCACATCTGTGGATATAGTGTTTCTGGTGCTGTTCATTTAGTCGATGTGCAAAGCTCCATCAGCACTGGAACTAACGATGATTAATATACCAAGTATAGATCACTTCTCAACAACATGTAGAAGATGGAGTATAGAGACAGGGCTCTAAACAATCTGTGTAGGACACTGTGCTCATAGCCTGGAGTTTGTTGCTGAGGGACCTCTGTAGGAGTTTCACTTATTACGTATTTCTAGTCAGGTACATGCCAAAGGGGCATTGTACTCAGTGATGGGTCTGATAAGGGAAAATGAGTGTGCTACTATAACTTCCTTGGACCTGGTTGCCATACTGTTACTTAGAAGGTGGGTGACATAGAATGATTTTCTTACCACCTTGGCTACATGCTGGTCAGAGGCCACATTACTGTCTACATATGTTCCAAGATCTCTAACTACCAGGTCAGCTCTTAGGGGATGTCTTATCAATGGAGTATTTTGTCTGGGTAGACATTTTCCAAAAATATAATGTACTTCTTTGCACTGAGTTTTAATCAATGGATTTGGCACCAGTCATTTGTCTGTGTTAGACCCTCTTGCAGGATGTTAGTGTCATGGGAGGAATTTATGATAGCTCCCAATTTGCAGCAATTGACATTAGCCTTAACCTGCAAGACGTGTAGCCCAAAGAGGAGTGGGGACCAATATAGAGCCCTGTGGTACTCCACAGGTGACCTGTCTGTTGGTGGAAGTGGTCTCACTAATCCTGATTTCTTGGGTCCTATATTTGAGCCAGCTGGCACTCCAAAGAGTTGTTTAGGGATGTATGCCTAGTTCGATGAGGTTATTCACAATTCCTGAGTAGGGTGTTGTGTCAAATGCCATAGCCAGGTCTAAGTATCTGGTATGCACCATTTTCCCTTCATCCATTGCCTTTGTTATCTTCTCAAAGAAGTCTGCCAGGTTAAGTATGCATTACCTTCCTTTGACAAAACCAAACTTGGATGGGTCTAGTGTCTGTAGGTTGCCAATGTCTTTGTTGATCATTTCCATGATAATTTGCTCTATGGCTTTGCATATTAGACTAGTCAGACTAATGGGTCTGAGTTTCCTGGGTCTGTTGATAATCCACCCTTATGCAGAAGGATAGCCATTGCCGTCCTCCATCCGCTTGGGAAGTAGCATGTTTTGAGGCTGTAGTTGAAAAGTGACTCAAGTGGTCCTGATAGGTCTTGTTTCAAGCTATTTAGGAGGTAACTTGGGATATTGACGGTCCCTGATGAGGCTGTGTTTTTAGCCTTAGTGAGCGAAACTATGACCTGCTCCCTGCTTACAGCTGGTGGGAGGTATGTTGGTAGGGATTTCACAAGGGGTAGCGAGAAGGAGTGGGGGGTAAAGATTGTACTGAATTTGTCAGTCAGCAGATTTACTATGTCACTCTGCTCAGTGAAAGTGGTACCACTAACTACCAGTTCTGCACACTGTTGTGTGTTACCTTTCAGGCTTTGCACATAGTTTTAGAAGGCCTTATGGTTATCTTTAGCCTGAGAAGCTATCTAGACCTCGTAATTGGCTGTGTTGGATTTAATTAACCTCCTCAGTTTCCTGTTTAGTTTTATTAGCAAGCTGTTGTTATTATAAGAGTTATTCTTTCTGCCTTTGGCAATGACTTTTTTCCTTTTGTCAATCATTTTTTGTTCATACTGTGACATCATCCTTGTTGAAGGTAGACTGCTGCTCAGTGCAAGCATATACTGGTATGAGTCACATATTCAGAGGAATCAATAATGTCTGCCTTCATATAATCTAGAAAGATATGTCTCAGGTCATTTATGACCACATGGACTAGGATAAAATTATACTGGTACCTGTGGTGCAATGACCTGAGTGTCTGTGTAACTTGATAGATCAAGACTCCAGATAAGCAACTGACCATAATCTTCTCCTTGAACAGTCTGGTAAGTGTGGCATCTGTGTGTTGTACAATGGAATCCCCTATTATATGACATGACATTTAAGAGGTCTTTGAGGTTTGAAGAGGTTGCTTTTTATTGCCTCAGTACAGGTTGCTCTGCATGTGTGTGTGTGTGTGTGTGTGTGTGTGTGTGTGTGTGTGTGTGTGTGTGTGTGTGTGTGT